>NC_056525.1:116374304-116444014 GCF_019175285.1 Sceloporus undulatus
ACGGAATGAACGTCAGACGGGGCAACAAAATAACAAGGCTGAGGAATTCACAAAGATATAGCCATGTTAGGGACCACAAACAGATTCTCAAAAAATTTTACAATTCTCACACATCTAGAGGACCTGGCCTTGCCACTCCTCCACTGAATGCATCTGAGGAAGTAAGATTCAAGTCAACACAAAGCTCATGCTGGATCAAACTTCGTTTCGTTAGTTATGTCTCAAAGGTGCTGATAAGAAGATCTCTCTAACCAAGCAAGTTGAGTGTGAAAGAAGCTTGTAAAGCAGCACAACAGCCAGATACTACAAGCAAGTTATGGACGAAAAAGCATTAGAGCCAACATCCCAATTGAAAAACACAAGCAAGCAGGTTAGAATAGCATGGAGAACAAAAGGACGTCCATTGAGACTTGGGGAGATGAGACAATCCATCACCTACAAAATTCCTTGAACTATCAATGCAGCAGTGCTAAACCAAAATTGTATGAAACATGAGCAACAAGGACTGTGCACTCTATCCATAACAAAATAAACTGTCTTTTATGTTCACTCCAAGTAGAATATATGTGTCATGTATAAGTATTGTTTATATGCTAAGAGTGTACGAAAGCGAGACCCATGAGATCCACCAGACAGAGCAAATGGGAATGCCAAGTAATTTTTAATGCAAGGATTGCATATAAGTTAGAATGTGTGTGTACCAATCCAGTTAAAAGGGGCGTGAAAGCCAATGAAATGCTGGAAAAAATGCAATGGAAACTAGAAACGTATGTACAGTGAGTAGACAAGAACTGAGGGGAACCCAAGGAAATGGAACAAATTAGAAGAAACTGAATGGGTCACTTTTAATAATATGCTTATTTTAAAATATCTTCACCTATTTCTTTTGTAGGATGTATCTAATACCTTAGTGTAAAAGACTGATCCATTTTTTCAAACTGAAAACCGAAGGGCAGCTTCAGCCTGCTCCAACACTTTATGAAAGTAAGATCATTGATGACTTACATGGTAAACGAGCCACAAGATCTAAAACCCATGGTAGAACTTTCATTTCACCTTATATGTCTTCAAACACAAATGAGTCACTTTGCTCCTTCTACTGCTAAACAGCAAGGTGTAAGGAATAGCAAGTGGGAAAAATCAGATGACATGCCGGCCTGCTGTCATCTTTTCTCTAATGATATAGTTGAAAGTCTGGATACCTGTCTTGTTTCCTTGGCCCTACTACTGATAATTTGGTAATGAAAGACTGACAGGGTTTGCCTGCCGGAGAAACTATGTCTGTTTTCTGTGAATTCAAATCTGTATGAAGAACATCTTAGGAGAAGGGTCATGCTTAGCCTGGAGAAGAGAAAACTGAGAGATGGACATTATTATAGCTACCTTTAAATATTTGAAAATGTCATGCAGGACATGGAGTGAGCTTGTTTTCTGCTGCTCCAGAGACTAGGGGACTGTGCAGACCCAATCTGGCCTCTTTGCAGAGTGCAAAAAGGAGCTGCAAAAAGTGGCTCCTTTTTGTGCCCCGCAAAGGGCACAATAGCTGTGGTGTCATGGCTTTATGGTGTTCCCATCGGCATTGCCCTGAGGATGGATCAGGCATGCACATGTGGATGCTACACCTCGGACTTGCCCCCAAGCTGGCTTTACGGCTGGTCTGCACAGGGCCTAAAACAAGAACCAATGATTCAAATTACAAGAAAAGAGATTCCTAAACCTAAACATTAACAAAAGAGCCTCTTTACCATAATGTGAGAAGGACTACCCTCAGTGGATGAGGTCATTCTTAAGTCATTTTTAAACAAAGCTTGGATGAACAACTCTCGGAGTGTTTTAGTGTATATTCCCGCATGTTCAGTATGTGAACTGGATGGTCCTGTGGCCCCTTCCAAACTCTACGAGTCTATGGCGCTTTACAGACTGCCCCAAAAGGGCAGTCCTGTAAAGCGCCCTTATTTGCTGTATGGAGGAGCCTCAGCGGCCAACTGCACGGCTCCTCCACGCAGCAAAAGAAGCTGCAAAATGCAGCTGCTTTTTTGCGGCGCACTAATGAGCTGCAAGGCACCAATGGCGCACTTGCAGCATCATTAGTGTTGTGGAACGTGCGGCCGCTAGGCGTTCCGGCACATCAAAATGGCAGTGCCCGTGTAGAAGGGCACCGCCATTTTGTGTACATGCTGAGTGCGTACTAGGGTTAGGGCATTCGGAAAGGACGCTCCTTTCTAACCCTAGTACGTGCGCGGCACATACTTTTGCCCATTGTAACGGGCCAATGATATATCCAGACCCTATACTGTTACTCTCACAAGCCAGAAAAGGTATCTAATACATATGTGTAAGCAATAAATGAACCCTTCACTCTAAATTTAGCACTCCGGCTATCAAAACCCTTATTGACATTTTTTCCATATTTTGCTATGAAACAAAAACAATTATGGAAAACAGAACTGTTTTAACATATAGCTATTCAAAAAAGGAACCGTAGTCAAGATGCTTCAATATACCTGACTTACAGATGGGTAGCAAGTGAACCTGGAAATAGCTATAGTTCCCAACAGTTCCCAGGGCTTTAGCTACGTGAAAATCTTGCATGAAATAGAGCCCTCAGTTCTGAAGTCTTGGTGCCATTGGTAAGTCCGCTGAATTTCATTCAAGGAGCCATCACTTTGCCCTTTGTTTCTATACAAAATCATTTTCTTTGCAATATAAGTGAATCACACAGATTACTTTTCCAGTCACAGAAACCTTAAAACGAGTCTTTTGTTAAAAAGCTTTTCCTTTTTATATGACGACAGCAAATTAATATTTGGTGAAAGGGGATATTAGAGTTGCTTTCATTTACACGGTTTTACTTCTAAATAGATTCAATCTGTGATAATGATGAGGGAAGACAACAAGTGCTGAGCAAGTAACTTCTGTGACAAGAATTTTGAATTACTCTCTTAGGGGGGAGGGATCAGATAAGAATTGAACATTGGAATTGATGGAGTACGAGATTTCCTATGGATGAATTGGGGTGCGATACATCCACACATTTCTAAGTGTCCTGGGATTGTTGAGCTTGGATGTTCATTCAATTCCAATGATTTATTTGGAAGTGAGAAAAATAAGTCACAAGGAACAGATGATAGTCCAATTGAACGATGTGCTACAATGCACACTGAACAGAACAACTCTAGTGCTACATTTTTCACATTATTATTATTATTATTATTATTATTATTAACCTTATTTATGAAGTGCTGGTTTTCATATTGTGCTGTTTTATTTTTGTTGTTTTAAGAGCATCTTTTATGAGCTGGGTCCAATCTGAGAGAAAGGCAAGCATATAAAAAAATAAATTAAAATAAAATTATATATTAAAATAATAACTAAAATACGTTTTTTGTTTGTTTTTTCTTTTTCTTTTGTTTTTTTGCTATTTTTTGTTGTCATGATCTTTTTTGCTCTTCTGCAGAGTAAAAGAAAAGCATGTGGTGGAACTGTTTTTACCGTGTGTATGTCAAAACCTTTTAAAGCCACCTATAAGCAATTGTGCAAATATTCTTTACATCCATACTACATGACCATTGCCCCCAGACCTTTTCTTTCTCTCTGTCTCTCCTTATCTTTCTCTTCACCCACCCATCATTCTCTTCTTCATCATTGTCAACATTGTCCATCATCATCATCCATCATCCTCATCATCATCACATCTTTATTATCGTTTACCATCTCTTCATTCCAAATCAGGATATAACCGGATGTCTACCTCTATTTAAGAATGTTGTGGTGCAACTATTTCTAAGTCAATCTAAATTATTGCAAGCCTCTTCTCACCCCCAGGCCTTGCTTTTCCTGTGTATCTTTTTTTGCAGAGCTGACTTCAAGGGTGATGTCAGAGGCTGTGCATAGACAGCTTCCCAATAAACTGTCTGCCTCAAATCAAGCCCATCAGTTTTTCATACTGACTCCAGTTGCATTCCACTGAGCTCCCATACAATCTGCCGCTGGTCAGCCTGGCCAAATGTTGCCAAATTTGGTTGTCATTGTTCACTTGTTTATGGGTAGCATACTTGAATACAACTAGGGCCTAAAACACATGGGCCAAAACTGCCACCTTCAAGTTGATCCTGGGGTGCGACGAACAGATGGTGCCACACCTCCAGGTTGGGCCAAAGCTAAGGTGGCCTGGGGCCACTGGCAAAAAAATGAACAAAAAAAGTGCTCCTTGCTGGTGGTCCGTTTTGGGACTGTGGTGGCTGCCAGTCTCAGGACTGTAGTATCATGGTCACCGTGTCTGTGCCAATGGGGAGCGACCGGGGGCTGGAGTAGCCAGGGTTGCTCCAAGCTGCCAGTCTGCTTGCCCCCAATTACTAGATTTTCATGTACGGTTAGTACAGCTGGCACTGGTGCAGGTGAAACATTTCTCCAGACTCTTATCCATGCTGTAGAAGAATACATACATTAGTTCTAGTCAAATTGATGTTTTCTCTAGCTGCATCATTCTCTTCCTACTGATTTCAAGGCTTTTTCTTCATGCTGCCATGGAGGAACTCCCATAAAATTGGGGCAAGCTAGGGGCAAATAAATATAAATAATAAATACTTAGGTAGCCCTCTCTAGGTTTTCTCTCTGGCTAACATTGGGGCAGAGTATGTATCCATTTGATGCATCATGCACAATGCCTTGTCCTTCTCCAGCATGCAAGCATTGAAATATTCAGAGGGAAAATTAAATAGCTTCATATCTAAGGGGGATATACACCTCCTTTAGGATGGAATGTTTATGGAATGGAGTGGTACCAAAGTATGTAGGATATTATGATTCCCCCACTTCTTTAGTTCCATGTGAGATTCTGTTCACACTTCTAAGTCTTCTACTGACAGGAGTGTAATATGGATTCAATTAAAGCAAGATTAGAGGTAAATTTGGTCCAGGTAAAGATGACTTCCAATTTTCATCAGGTGAGTGAAAAGAATGTTTATCAAGATTAATACTGGGTTTGGATGAGAAAATTTAATCTCTGGTAAAATTAGCAGTTATGCTATACACAAGACATGATTCTTATGCCATAGGAAAAGAAGTACACAAGAAATGAAAGATTTAGTAATGCAATGAGATAATTTTTAGACTCTAGATGTAATAAACTTATGGAGAATGAGTATTTCAGAGGGCAATACCTATTGATTCAACACATTACAAAGATTGTAATCCTGTCTCTTTCTGAAACTGACAAATAGTAGAATAATGATTTACAGGCTGGTGGCTCACTTTTTCTTCATTTTTAGGATGTAAGTTTCCTAATTAAAGAATGTTCTGCAGCATCAGAATGCCTGAAAAACTGATGAACATGACTGACCAGTTTGCAAAGATATCCCTCATCAGAATTAATCTTATGCCAAAGATTATCCAGCTCTAATTTGGCGCCTGAAACAGAGATTTTAGCATTCCTGAAACACTTGTGGTTAAATGTATTGGTCTGCCCCACAATTAGAATGACGTATTGAATACGTTTTTGAATCTGACTCAATATGCAGCGAATTCCATTATTAAATGGGTCGCCTGTTCTAGTACTAAGAATAGGATTTATTTATCTTTGCATAATATGGCTCAATACCACTCATTTTCTCTTGCTGTTTTTACTTCCCTTTCAAATTTATCCCCCTCTTCTGTTGCTATTTATTTTTTCTTTCCTTTGTCCTGCTTTAGTGATTTTTTTTTTTAAAAAATCATATTTCTCAACTTTGGTCTTTCTAAATGTTTCATACTTC
Source organism: Sceloporus undulatus (assembly GCF_019175285.1). NCBI lineage: Eukaryota > Metazoa > Chordata > Lepidosauria > Squamata > Phrynosomatidae > Sceloporus > Sceloporus undulatus. The sequence continues at coordinate 116,380,058 of NC_056525.1, forward strand.
AGCTCCAAAAATCCCTGGTCACTATCTAGCAGACTGAATCTTTTTGAAGTCCAAAACCATCTGAAGATTTGAGAAGAAATGACATAGCTGATTCAAGGTAATCAGATTTAGGGGGTGAGGAATGTAAGGCAATTCCCTTATATATTTTTACAAGTGAAAGGTTGAGTTAAAGACAGTATTGTGGTGGCCTTCCCTTTAAATGTTCTGATTTTGTTGGTTTCTGACACAATTTATGGAATTTAAACTATGTGGTTCAACACCATCACTGTAAACAGCTATCTAGAAGAATGCAATTTCCTACAAACAATCAATGTAAACTTCTTAAACCGTCTCCAATTTAAGCAGTAAAATTATTCCTTTTAGCTCTGACATCCTTTAGGGAATAGAGTCATAAATGGTCTTTCCAGTAATTCCTCAGTTTGATGCTCTCATTAATATGTGGCTGGAGCAAGATAGGTACTTTGCGAGGAGGCGGAGGAAATTGACACACACGGACACATACCCATTACAAACCCCTAGCAGTGATCTTAAAGCATTGACTGTAACAATGTAATAAAATGCAAACCTGCACTTCCACCAATTCAGTCAATTTGTTGTCCAAAATTCAATGCCTTCTGGAAAAACAATACAACTAATCCTGTTGTTATGATCTGGACTAACATACAAAGGCAAGATAGTTTTCATGTGAAAAAGTAGTTTCTTTGCACCCAAACAAACAAAAATAGAAACAATTCCCATACTTAAAAAGTAAAGAGAGATTTCCCCCCCTCATCATTTTACTTAAATCAGAAAAAAAGTCCTTTCTCACCCTCCCTTCCCCAGATTATATGAGCTAATAGACCACAAGTTGAACATGAGTCAACAGTGCGATGCAGCAGCTACTAAGGCAATGCAATTTCTGGCTGCATCAAGGAAGTTTAGTGTCTAAATCAAGCAGAAGTTAATAGTGCCATTCTATTCTGCTTTGTAAGGCCTCCACCTGGAATACTGTTGTCCAGTTCTGGGCACCACAGTTCAAAAAGGATGTTGAAGAAACTGTCCAAAGGAGGGTGACTAAATGGTGAAGAGTCTGGAAACCATGCCCTATGAGGAAACAACTCAGGGAGCTTGATATGTTTAGTCTTTAGAAAAGAGGTTAAGCAGACGATCTGATAGCCATGTTTAAATATTTGAAAAGGATGTCATACTGAGAGAGCAAGCGTGTATCCTTCTGTTCCAGAGAATAGGAACAAATAGATACAAGCTACAGGAAGAGATTCCACCTAAACATTAGGAGGACTTCTTAGCAGTAAGAGCTGTTCAACAGTGGAACACACTTCCTCAAGTGGGTGGTGGGGTCCTCCTCTTTAGAAGTTCTTTAATAGAGACTGGATGGCCATCTATCAGAATGCTTTGATTTTGAGTTCCTGCATGAGTTGGCATGGATGGTCCTTGTGGTCTCTTCCAATTCTGTGATTTTATGATTCTACAGGTAAGGTTGGATTAAATAAGTTTCCAACTGACACGACAATTATTATAATCATATTCCGTCGTTACCAAATCATGTGGTGTGGTGGCTGATTTAGGTTTTGTGAGTATCAATATGTAACATATTCCCACTGGCATTGGCCCTAGAGTTTCACATACCTAGGCCTAAATCCAATGCTACTCCACCTAGAAGGATTCCCATTAAATCCAATTAGATTTACATAAACATTAGCTTATCATTTACTATTTGATTCAATGAAACTATTCTAGTTGGAGTTGGATATTAAATTTCAATTCCTTTTCTGAGTGCAATGAGTTTTGCTTCTATTGCAACCAACACCATAATGCTACAAGAAAGATTATTTGAATTCAATACTAGCGATCAGCCAAACATTACCTTTTGCCGAATAGCGTTTACTTTTGGTGTTATTTTATTACGTCACCAGATGTGCAGTAATTGCACTGAAGAACATAACAGTAAAAGAACTGTTTAATATAGCCACCCTAAAATTCTTGCAAAAATTAAAATCAAATCCAGTGACAATTATAATAATAAAGCAAATAATCAATGCATTAAACTAAATGATTAGCTTTCAAAATTGCCATGGTGTTAAATCATTGTGGAGATTCAAAATTAAAAATAATTATATTTAAAGACCTATTTAATATTATTTTTAACAGTAAAATTGCCTGGCTCCAGAAAGACTTTGGAGCAAATGTCAGTTGTGGTTAAACTGCGAAGGCCACATTAAAAAATAGATACACTTTTATTAGTATATGGCACGAAGTCCAACAATCCTTGAAAACAACAACAACAGAAACAGTTGTGGTACTATCCACCACTGTCAAACTGATGGGGAGTATGGCAATCTAGAGTCCCCACACTACCACTGAAAGCCCTAAGAGCCTAAGGTGAGACAGCACTGAGAGAGGTGAAGATGCTTTGAACCTCTCAGAATCCCCAGCAATATTAGGTGGGGATTGGGAACTGTGGTCCAAATACGCAGGAAGAGCCTCTGTTCCTTACCCTGATATGGAAAATAATGATTTGACAAATCTTGTTTTAATTTTTTATTTTATTTCTCAATGAGATCAACAATCTTGAGGGGTTGAATTGTGTGTCAGGAGTTTGTTTTTATCCCCTCCAGGAGATTTCCTCAGTTTTCAGTGAAAGAATGGAGACTAAGGACATTTCTTTTCCCACTGAAGTTTCTTCTGCACTTTTTTTCCCAACATTTATCTGCCCATCTTTTTTTTGCCTTTGCAAACTAAAGCACACAACACAACACACACACACAGCAAGTGCAGAACGGACTAGTCAATGATTTATGCATATACACACTTACACATGTTTTCTAGCAGTTTGGAAATCCGGTTCAGGAAAAATAATAAACCACTGGGAAAATTTTGTACACACTTTAATCATCTGCTATTTAACATTCCAAAATGTTGAAGAGGAATTATTCTACAGAGAAAAAATATTTATATGTGGGAAAGAAAATCTGGATTCTGTGTGGAATATTGGTTTCCTGGCTAGCAATCCCGGTTCCCTTGTGCCATAGAATTATTTTTTTACATGTTTTTCTCTGGCACTGGAAAACCTGATTTCTACACAAAGGTTGTTGTGTGTGTGGGGTGTGTGTGGTGTGTGTGTGGTAAAAACATGCCCCCCCCCCAACAGAATAAATCCTGTGGTCACACTTCAGGATTGCCACAAGTAACAGGGAAGAATACTGTAGAGGAAATTCATTGTATGCCACATGGAGAGAAAAATAACTATTCATCCTTGCATGCAAGAATGAAATAGCTGGAGCTTCAGATCCTTAAAAATGTTTTCTTTGTTCGTCCAAACAAGAACAAGACAAGTAAAACATTTAGATCCTGAATAATCAACACCACTGTCACATGTCCCCTCATGTTCTTTTTTTTGTGCCACACTGCTGGTATTGCAGGACATCTGGACACATAGGACACATTCTTATGTCCAAGGTCAGAATAAATTAGAATTGGCTTTGTATGAGAGAGACATGTTGTTATTAAATGAGTTCAAGGGAAATCAAGAGAGTGAAGTCAATAGAAAGAAGGGCTAGATGCCATGCAAGGTACAGAAAGCTTTTGCCCAGAAGAGTAAACATTTCAAAAATCATTCCAGGAAATGTCATAACATTTATTGTTATCCCCTACTGTCAGCTAAATGCCCTTTTGACACAGAGTCTGGCTGACGACAGACCACCTATTTGCTTGCTGTTTGGCATCCTTGTGACACAAAATGAATTCACTTTCTAAGCTGAAATAAAACAGGTGAAGGCCTGGCTCACCTTTCAATCATTATTTTGACACTAACCTCGGAAGGAAGTCCTAATTATGAGAAAATAATCCTGAACTCTAGATCCTGCCAGTTGATTTTAACTAAATTTGTTAATTTTTTTAAAAAAAAATGAAGATATAAAATAAAGCACTGAAATACATGAAAGTATAAAAACAATGCAAAAACGTGAAAGCAAACCACACCACACACACACACACACAACACACAACACACACACACAACATCCAAACAGCAACAATTGTGGCAGAAACTAACAACTGAAAAAAATCAGCCTGAACTAAGAACATGGAGCAGGGAAAGACCAAAAAGGGAAAGTCTGTACAACATTTGGTGGCAATATAGACAAGGACTGGCTTTCTGTGGGAGTTTAACCTAGGAGTTTAATCACAAGGAGGAAATCCCATGCAAAAACAGGGGTTTTTAATTGGGGGGGAACCCACAAGAAGCAGGTGATTTTGCACCCAACATCATTGTTAAACCTAACATTAACCAAAATGGAAAGTGGAGGGAAAATAGACAAAAGCCATTCCTTTTACTTTCAGAAAATCCCGAAAGAAAAAAAAGACTGGCTTTTGTGTTTACTTCATTCGGGTTAACACAAGTTTAACAATGACACATGTGAAAATCAACCTGTTTTTGTGGGTTTTTTTTTCTACCTTTTAAATCCTGTTTGTTTGCACAGGATTTCCCCCATGTAATAAATCCCTAGCCACTATTATGGAATTTTTAACTGGTCTCTTTAGCTGATTTCAGAGTAATGAGGGAGATTGAAGTGAGACCAAATTTTCCTTGAGATAACCTGGACCCAATCTGTTTGGTCAGCACTTTGAACTGGAACCAGCACCTTGAACTGGTAACCAAAATAGCTGTTTATTCGAAGATACTCCATTGTTGTAAAACTACCAGTTTCCTTATAGTACAGTGGGCCCTTGGTATCTTCTGGAATTTGGTTTCCAGAACACCCCAGGTCTAGCAAAATCCATGGATGCTCAAGTCTCCATTATATACAATGAATATAGTAAAATGGTTGCTTCTTGATTTATAATAAATGGCAAAATCAAAGTTGCTTTTTTAAATTTTATATTCCTCCTCGCCCCATACCAGTATTTTTAAAGTTATAGATGGTTTGAATCAGTTGATTAAAGATAGGTGTCTGACTTAAAGATCTGTGGATTCAGGACTAACTGTAATATCACATGTGTGTTGTTGTTTTGTTGTGTGGGCCTTCAAATGATTTCAGACTTATGGCAACCTTAGGGTGAACTCATCATGGGGTTTTTCTTGGCAAGTTTTTTCAGAGGAAGTTTCCCATTGCCTTCTCCTGATGCTGAGAGTAAATGACTTGGCTCAAGGTCACCATTGGAAGGTTTACATGGCAGAGCTGGGATTTTGAACCCTGTTCTCCAGAGTCCATAGTCTAATGCTCAAACCATTTACAACCATGCTGTGATCTCTATTTATTCATTATATATCATCCTTCAATCCGTATAGATTCCCAAATGCAAATCATAGCAAACTGAAAGGCCATAAAATTCAATTACGCTCATGGGGGCAGCAGTGGTTTCTGTCAATTACAGTGTCAAAACACATGGGCAGTGCCATGTATAGTGCATTGCAACTGTGGCGTCTTTAAGAACTGAAGCTAAATTTCAAAGTTGAATTCCTCCACATAAACTAGAAATGTCTTAGAGACCCTAGAGAATACTGCAGTAGCTCTGAGTTCATGAAACTTTTGTGTTTCACCATCCACATAGTTATTGTCAGTCCTGTTGCCTTTCAAATGTTCAATGTGTGTGGTGTTCTACTTGCCATTTGTTTTTCCCCACCTGGTCAATATACAATCATGGACCCAGGTTTTAAACAGAACTTTCATGAGTAGTTGTTCTCATCTCTCTCTGTTGTGATCACTTTTCACCAGCAAGACAATATATTCTTATTCAAATAGGCCTTTAGAGCCTTTAATTGATTTATATAGAAGTATCTGGCAATGGATGTGCAGTTTTCTATATGTAATAGGCTTTATTGTATTTTTTAACTATTGTTTCATACCTCGCGTAAAGTTTTAATTGGTTTTTTAACATCCTTTTTCTTTAAAAAAAGCATGTTTGTTTAGCTATTTCATGTTTATAAATTGCACTGTAAAGCCATTTGGGAGTCCCGTATTGAGACAAGGCCAAACCAAATTGAGGAAAGCAAATGAAATTACTCCAGTTCTGGGAACAGACAGAATCTCAACATGATGCCTTCCTATGCTTGCCACTGGGTGCCACAAGTAAGAAAGGTTATCCCTTTGCACACCTAATCACTTTTGGGAGCAGTAACTGAACAGTTGGATGACATCTGCACAACTGAGAAGCCCCTCACACCCTGGCCAACCTTGTGGCAAGACCACATGGGAAGAAGGCTCCTTGCTGCCTGCTCAGCCAGCTTGTTCAGTGTTGTGTTTACAGTGGTGACTGAGTGCAAAGGAAACAGAAACTGAGCAGCCGGTCCAGCAGTGTCCCCTCTTGCCTGTGCCAGCCTTGAGGCAAAAGGCCACCACAGGCAAGAGCTTCTTGGACATGCCTCAATCAACCAGCTTCTTGGTCACTCTTGGTCACTTGATCACATCAGCCCACTGCTCCCTTTGTGTTCAGTTCCCACCACCCTCAGAGCAGCAAACCGTTGCAGCTTGCCTGCTGGCCTTCCTTTTGCAGTAAGGCTGGTTGTCAGGCCAAGATGGGACAAACAGGTCTGAGCCTATACTGAAATTTCTGCTTTTGCTGTATTCTCACATGAGATGCTGTGGTGAAAGTGCAATGGAGCAATGGATGCAAGCTACAGGAAAAGAGATTCCAACCTCAAACATTAGGAGGAAACGTTCCTGACAGTAAGGGCTGTTTCAACAGTGGAGACACACATCCCTGTGGAGTGTAGTGGAAATCTCCTTCTCCTTAGAGGTTTTAAACAGAGGCCTGGCATAGCCATCTGTCAGGGTGCTTTTGATTGAGAGTTCCTGCATGGCAGGGGGGTTGGACTGGATGGCCCTTGTGGTCCTCTCTTCCACCAACTCTATGATTTTCTATGATTCTATAAGTTGGAACTGGTGGTGTGCTTAGAAGGGCTGAGATAGATTGCTGGCTGTTGTTGGCTGATCACAAACAGTAGAACTAATATCAAGAAATAGGCATTGTGGGGTGGGGACTAGGGTTATCATTGAGAGGAAAGGGGTTCGTAGCCTGAATAAGGTTGGGGACCACTGCTCTAAGATTAGAGAGTGTGCATTGCTCCAAGTCCCACCACAGGGTTTTCTTCTTGGCCAAGCAGGATTTAAACCTGGGTCTCCCAGAGTCCTAATCAAGGCTCAAAACCATTACACCACACTGACTTCCTAATCATATGTACTGGGAACCCACTAAAATTGGACTTATACATGGATGCTGCTGCTAAGGCTGATTAACTTTTTAAAGTTTTGTTTTTTCCCTCTCTCATGTTGCTAACTGTGACCTCAGCTAGGTTTATGGTTTTTATGTGCTGCAGTACCGCTAATCTTGCGAATAACATTATATAATTTTTACTGGCTTTTCTTAACTGACCTATTGCCATGTTTTCATTTCCAATTTTCACTATAATTTTTTAAAGTAGCTATAAAAATTAGCATTATCTGATCTTCATTCTTTAAAAACATTTTATATGCTTTAAATGAAGTATGTAACGTTTTGAGCAGACAAAATATTATTTTAACTAAGGGGGAAGGAAGAAGAGACGAGGGGAGGGGGGGGAGGGAAGGAGGGGAGGGAGGGAGGGAGGGATTACTATGTATAGTATTTTCTCTGAACACTATGAAGGCATTATAGATCCATGTGAAACCTTGTACACATAAATGGCTGGGACTGGAGCAAGGAAGAGAAAGTCCACATGATATAAAGATGTCTATGCAGCTGGAGAGTCTTTTTGTCAGTACCATGCCAGAAATGAGCAGATGTCAACAGCGGAACAGGACTACCAGGGGTCTCCTTCTCATAGAATGGTGCAGTAGCAAATGTGATATTGTGTGTGTGTATAAGACGAGGGCATGTTCTACACAGGCCCAATTGCACCAGTTTTCCTACACAGCCCTCCACTATAACCAGTGTACATGACACAGGGATAAAGCCCCCTGAATTTGAGTTGTGGATTTTGTCTTCATGAGGGAAGGCCAGTTCCACACTCAATCCTCCATTTTCCTTGGCTAAACAGATGGTTAAAAACCACACTCCAAATTTTTTAGGAAAAATCCAGAGTACTCCCCAGTAAAGCTGGGTGGCTCTTTACACACATATCCTGCTGTGCAATCTGGCACAACCACCACTGGCACAAGTAATTCCCTCTGAGGTCACAATGAGGTACTCAACCATGTGACTGATGCTGGGATGCCTAGTTTGTTTTTACCCCAGAAGGAACAAATCATGCCAGTGGTTTGGCAGTGCTGAGTAGCAGAGCAGGATACTTGGTGTAGACAGCTTGCCCAACATCACTGCAGGGTGCGAAGGTAAATTGGGAACATCTGGAGCAGTCTGGTGCCCATAATACTGCAAGAAGCAATCCTGAGGTATCCCCTAGCCAGGTGTAACTAGCCCAGAGAGTTTCAGACACTGGGTTTAAACAGGATGGCTACACCTTTTATAACAAATATCAACAATACAAATCAAGCTACATTCATAGCTAATATGTCCTTAGGTAAACAATGTGTAGCCAAAGTCAAGTTTGAGGGATATGGGAGGCTAATGGATTTCCAAAACCAGAAATGCTCTATGCAGGACAGCAATTCACAGAGGCCTGTCAGGGCTTTGCTGTATCAGTTGGAAGGTGTCCAAACAGTCCAGGAGAGGTAAAGTCACTTGCATCTGCCCAGACTGCAGGATTTCCCCCTTTTTTTTATCCACGTAGGTCACCCCAAGGCTTCTTTTCCCTTCTTCCCTAATTTACTTGTGTTTGATGTCCCCTCTTCCCTTCCATATCCACCAGCAGAAGGGAGCCAGCCCAGTTTGTGTTATCCCCTCTCTCCCCCACGTTGAATGATTGCTGGTAGCTGAAGTAGAGGAGAGCCAACCTATCCAGTTGTTAAACCTATGAATGATATCCCATTTAACATGAGCCATGCTGCACTGAGCACAGGGTTAGTATTAGTGCCCTGCCACACCCACCCTTCTTGGTAACATCTTTGTGCACAAGATACAAACAGCTGGGACATAGGCATTGTATGTTACAGATATCAGCAGTCCAGCTGTCACCATGCCAACAAGCTGAGCTCAAGAGTTCTCAACTAGAATCATTTTCACCCCAAATGAAGAAGATGAATGTCACGACAGGGCTGAGTGACAGTAAGCTTGATAAGATGGGATACTAGCAGACTACCACTGCATGTCTCAACAAGTACACCAATGCATTATCAAGCCATATGTGACATACCAAGATCCTGGACCCTGACCTGAATATATTAGATGTTTTCATTTGGCCCAGGCAACATGGCTGTGTTTCAACTATCCATACTGTTATTGGAGGGACCTGTTTAAAAACATAAATGGTGGAGGGGGCCTGAAAGCCCTACTTCCAAGGTGTACAATCAGCTGTTTTTCCTGCTTTAGTCTTAACATAAGGACCCAAATGCCCTGGACCTCCAGTGTTCCCCCTTGGAATAGTAGAACAGGAAAAGACGATAATAGGGTGCAGCTATATCAGCTCCTATGCAGAAAGGAATGAGGGTTAAAGAAAACTGGGGATGAAAGGTAGAGCACTGAGAACAACTTGGCTTAGGGACAAATAGGAAATAGTACAGAGTGAGAAGAGACCTATGAAGTATGCAAACCCCACACTGCTGGGAAACATGGATATAAAGATACGAGGTTCCATCATGGGACTAAATAGGGAAAAATTTGTCCGGTGAGGCTTTATTCAAGGTGATAATATCTGCCCCTTGCCTTGCTGATGTTTTTGGAGCATCTAAAACATATACATAAGCCCTGTTGGCTGAAAATGAAGAATTGGACAGTGATAGAGACAGACCAGAAGTGTGCTGCCTGGATCTAGGTGAGTCATTCACTAACATGTATAGCTTCAGAGAATACAATGTTGAAAGTAGCCTTGAAAAGAATAGCCTTGTCATTAGACTCATAGACTGGTTGGCAAGTGACTGAAGGAGGTGAGGAAGCACCACATCAGATATGGGGAAATGAGTACTGGGGAAGTTGGGAGGTTTTCCTTGCTCTTACCTCCAGGACCAGGTTTCAGATATTGGCAGGCCAGGCCAATGTCTGAATTGGCTTACTCCCACTGACATACGTGCGTCGGTGCATTGTTCTTATGCTTCCTGACCTAGCGTGTTTAGGTGACATTGACTGCCCAGGTAAATTCAGTGGAGGAGGTTTAGAATCCCAGTAATGGGTGCTGGCAAGAAGGGGTGCCTGCTTGCACTAAGGTTGCAGCTAGCTCTGCCAGGAACCCTGGTGATGCAGTGGTTTAAATGCCTGTACATGCAGCCACTCACTCAAAAACCAGAAGGTTGTGAGTTCAATACCAAGTGAAGCGCTCAAGCTTGACTCAGGCTTGCATCCTTCTGAGGTCCACTAAAATGAGTACCCAGATTGTTGGGGCAATTAGCTTACAGTTGTAAACCACTTAGACATGGTAAGACGGTAATATAAAATGAAGCTGTGGTTGTTTTGTGCAGAGCAGGCAGAAATGCTATGATACTGCCTGCAGAGGGTGATGCTCCAGGAGAATGGAAGTTGCTGATGAAGAAGTTGGTAACTCCAACGGGGGCAAGCACCTGTGTATTAGCAGGCTCTTAATTGCCTAACCCAAACACTGAAATGGTAGAGGTCCTGCAATATTAGGTTGAGCAGGGTCGCTAGTGCTAAAGGGGCTGTTTTTTTGTAGCAGTAATGACCACCCTGAAACCTTGAATGAAGGTAGAAGGAGTCAGCCATAGAAGGGTGAGTCGCACACTGGAGGGAGCTGCAGAAGTGGTTTGGTGGACAGAGGAGTGAGGTAGAAGTGGTGGAGAAGAAGAACAGAAGTTTATAGAAGTGGAGGAGTAAGCAGGAATAGTGGTGGATGGTATATGCGTGGACATGATGCCACTTGATGATGCTTAGCCTCTTCAGGGGCCTGTCTGTGTGAAGTCCACTTGACAAGTGACCATTTATGCTGTCCAGTTGCATCAGCTGGGCAGGCAAAGCTTTAATCCACCCCCACCCACCCTGGTAATGTCAGCCTTGGTGAGTGATTCTGATAGAGGCCTATGGATGGTCCTCTTTGGCAACTGACAGCCCATTGTTTACCAGCACGCAGCGGCTGAGGGCCTTTTTGGCGTTACATCCATGGCATGATGGCTAGATCTGCAGTATGTGAGTATGACAGCTTGATTAACATGATTTTGCCCACATTGCAGTTATGGCAACAGAATGTAGAGCGAAAGGGTGAAATGTTTCATCTGCAGTGGTGATGAGCAATGGGTGTGAAGAGCAGCAGTGAAGGATTGCACACAGTGCAACTGAATGTGGACCAGTTCAAGGATTGTGCACAGCTGTAATTTGAAACTCTCTAGAGGACCCAAAAAATTGCAGAGAAAGAGCAGGTGGTGGGGTAGCAATGAATACAGTAAAATGACAGTAATAACAGGAGGAAAATAAAAATGATAGGAAAATATAGCAATAAAAGAGGCATAAGGATAGAGGAAATTAGTTCTCAAATAATAACGTAATAAGATGATACCTAAATAATAACATAGCAAGAGTATGGATGAAAAAAAAGAAAAAAAAGAAGAGAGAAATCATTAAATGAGTAGATACAAGGAAAGATATGCAAGGAAAATAAAATGAAGAATTGAATAGTAAGGGCCTCAGATAGAATGCGAGAGGAAAGGTAAAGGGGAAATTAAAAAATGGTGAAATAGAAGAAATGAATCGATAGAAAAATTAATTGAATAATAATAGACCTAGTACTGAACAGAAAGACGAAGGAGAGAATGTTAACCCCCCATATTCCACATATTACGTTGGCCGGAAGATGTGAGTGTGGCTGCTGCTAATCTAGGAACATCATTTTAGCACCTGTTAATTGATGTGATTGATGATGCTGATGATGCGCTGCGGCTGATGCTGTATGCAAAATGCAATCTAGTAATGGCCATAACACTCTGGTGTGGAAAGGGAAAATGTTTGGGAAAGTGGTGGTGGCAGGCATGTCATGCCTGGTTTGGCCTCACATAAGGGCGGGGGTCCAATGGAAGGCGCATTGAATAGCAGTGGGAAGGGTTTTTCCACCCCATGGGAGGAAACACAAAATAGTCATGACTGACTACGAAGGCAGAGTAGGTGAAGATGAAGAGAAAGGCTTGTCATCCTGCATGAGGGATCCAAATAAAATTGGTGGGGGGTGGGGGTGTCAGGGCACCACATGGCCATCATGGCACAACTGGAGGCAGCTGGGAGAGAGTCCAGAAAAAAGCAGAGGGGGGAAGAAAGCAAGGAGTTAAAAGAGGGGGTTAAACAGACTAGAGAGCTGCCACCCAAACCCACTGTGAGAAGAAAGGGAAATCCCTCCCACTCATCAGGTACACTACTAACTCACTCCACCCCCACTCCCATGGGAACTGAGGAACACTAAGAAAAACTATATCCCTGGATGCACACACACACACCAAAAACCCATGCATGCACCACCACCCCTTCCTTTATCCCCATCACTTTCCATGTAACGAAGCCTGGAGGCCAAAGGAAAAAGATGGAAGGGGAAGGGAAGGCAAGTGATAAGGGAAGGAAGCCCAATCTTCTGTCACCTGGGTAGGCTGCCATGGTGAAAAGGACAGAAAATAATATGTCTGACTGCAACATGATTTGCTCATACTGAAAGTCCTGATGATAGTGGCTGCCCACCAGGCTTGCAGATATATATATATATATATATATATATATAATATATATGAGCTCCCGAGACCACAGGAAATCTCATGGAATTTGTAGTCCCACAAGACTTCCCCTCAATATGGCAAATCCTATTTTAAAGGTTGGAATGGTGATGCCCCCATGAGACTAGGCCTGGTAGAAACCGCCCTAAAAGGGCAGGCTGGCAGTGACCTGTATGACTGCAGAGGGACACCGCAGCAACCAAACTGCCCAGTGTCCCTCCACCCCCAAAAAAGAATCCGGAAAAAGTGGGTTTTTTAGGGCAGTGCACACCCGTCATGAGTGCATCATTAGAGCGCTTGTGACATAAGCGGTGCATAGTGGACATCTATATGCTGTGGGTCACTTACGTCAAGATGGCAGTTCCTTGGTGGGAGAGGATGCCACCATGAGCCACTGCCATGACGTGCTAGGGTTCTGGAGCATACGTTTTGCAAGGCTCTGGAACCCTAGTATCATCATCAGCACACCACTTTTGGCCCGTCTGTCCCAGGCCTTAGTCCCTGCCTGCTCCAAGTGGCTGCAGGGTCTGGATGGGGTTCAATGCAATCCTGCTCCCTCCATGAGGGTGCCAAGTGTAACCCATATGTCCTTTTTTATCTCTTCTGTGCAGTTACAGCAACAGTCATAATCTGTGTTGGAGGCATGTTAGTCATTCTGTGTTTCATCACACTGGAATGGACCAGAAATAAAGGTTCTAACTGGTAAACACAGCCTGTCACTCAGTCTAACAGAGCACACATTGTTCTACTCAGAGGCGTGCTTGAGTTTTTTCCCATTTGCTACTGGTTAACACAAGTAATAATGTTAGTATAGGCCATTGGTTCTCAAAGTGTGTCCTTTGTTTTGGACTTCAGCTCCAGCAGTCCTGACTGTTGACCAAGTCCAAAACAGTGAAGAACTAAAGTTGAGAATCACTGAATTGGCAAACCTGTTAAAGGCACATATGGGGAAGGGGGGGGGGAGGTGAAGATCTTCTAATGCTCATGCTAAAGCTGTTTTTAAAAACTGTAGTGAAAAATCACAGCGCAGTGGAGTGGTGATACATATCTAACATATACATCATATCTAAAGCCCCACCAACTTTTAATAATTGTTAAAAACACTTGCGTAAAAACAATGTGAAATTGTTTTATTTTATTTTCTTGAGTCATCTCCACTTTTTCTCCATATTTTTTCAGTGATTGCATGACTGTACAGCGCTCATGATGAATATTGTCTGGTAACATAGGCTGACCGTTATGGCATATGAACCTTTAAAGTCTAACAGTCAAATACCTTTGTGATCATTTCTTGATTTGAGCTTGTTTCCTTTTGATGAATGGGGACTCATGGTGATGAATGTTTTTTCAGGTGAAAGTCCCTTATGTATAATATGGTGGTGGGTGTTGGTGATGGTGGGGAAGAATGTCAACTGGAAATCTAGGTGAAATCTTTTAAAGCCTAGATTTCCTGCTTTATAAATCAAACATGTTACTCCCTCCCTGAAGGACATACTAGTACAACCCGGGATAAGTTTCACACATTTGATTCTTCTTGGTTTAGACATTTGCAACAAGAAAAGTAAGGGGATCATCCTTATAGGGATCTGTCCACATGGCCCTTTCTCTCCATTTTTCCTCAGGCCAAACAGGACTCAGCTTCCCTTTCTGTATGCCTTCAAGTCTGATTTAGGGTGGCCTTAAGGAAATTATCACACAGCTGAGACAATGTTGACTTGCTGAAGGTCACCTAGTGGATTTCATTGCCAAGCAGGGATTGGAACCCTAGTCTCCAGAAATAGTAGTCCACCTCAAACCACTAGACATGATGATGCTCCTTCCTCTACTGGTAACCAAAGTAGCTGTCAAGAGGAATCTTTCTCCTGAAGTATAACGAAAGGAAACATAACTTGCCCAGTCTTCCTTTTTTTGGAGCTCTTTTCCAAATAATACTACTCAGAAAAAATAGAGACCAAAGTTGCAATGCACAAAAGGGAGTTTATTCACATTTTTCTCTCATTACATTTTGCCCCTTTCCTTTGTTGTCTCTCTTCACCTGTCTTCCATTTAATCTATTTTAACATTGAACATTTCTATAATAATTTGAATGCCACTGCAGACAGTAGACAAAAACCAAGCAACCAATCCATAATTGCGGCATTCAGAAGCTCACCGGTAAACAAGGTCTCAATGATATCTTATGTGAAATAGGAAACAGCACGACAGAAGATAAAAAGCAGAAAAGAATAATAATGAGAATTTGACTATAGGAGACATTAAGCACTAACAGCAAAAAGGTAAGCATAATAAAAATAGAAAGGGGAAAAGAAGACTGGGGGCAGCCATCAGCTCTGCTATGAAACCACCTCTTTAGGCACCTTCAGACTTAAAATGTTTTGTTGCCTGAAGCAGTGCACAATAGTAGCATTACATGTTCAGATGTGAATGAATAACTTATTTTTTTTTTTCTTCTGCCACACATGATGTAGCATGGTGTAGGGCTTGTGAGCATAGGACTAACTGGCAAAGCCACACTCTCTCAGTCGTCTCAGATGAGCAAAAAAAAACCCCTCTGAACAAATCTTACCAAGAAACACCTTTGAACTGTTTCCTTTAGGGTCACTATGAGTTCAGAAAAAGACTTAAAGGCACACACAACAACAACAACAACAACAACAACAACAACACATGATGGAATGTACCTTTAGGTAACAATTCACTTTACAACAATTTGAAATCAAAGAGGCTTAAGATCCATGCCCTACAAGGAGCGACTTAGGGTGCTGGGTATGTAATAATAGGAAAAGAGAAGGTTAAGAAGTGACATTTAAATATTTGAAGGAATGTCATAATGAGCCTGAAGACAGAGGCTCCTCCCTCCCTAATGAAGATGGAGCAAGCTTGTTTTCTGCTGCTCCAAAGACTTGGGGGCTGTGCAGACAGGTGGCTAAATGCTGCCTGTTTTTGCCTCATAAGGAGGCAAAATGTTCTCCCCAAATTGTATGGTTTTTGAGGATGTTCTTCCAGCCAGCAGAAAAAAAAGGGGGGGAGAAACAATTCATTCTTGCCTATGAGAATGAAGTTTGCTGGGAAGGGGAAGGCGCTAAATGAAACATAAACATAGCAGTTAGAGGTAAAGGCCACAACTTCATTAGCACAGTGCAAAGGTAGGGTTGGCCCAAAGCATAAGGTCCGGATTTGGAGCATCAAACAACACCTTGGTTGATTCATGCTAGTTTGCATGGCCTTCCAAGCATCGGGATGACATAGGGGCAAAGGAAACGCTCTTACGCAATTCCGCAATTGCACAATCCAGCGGTGGTATCTATTAATGCCCCTAGTCACCAGGAGCTAAGCAGTGTGGTCCCCACAATGGCCATGTCACATGCGTTCAGTGCTCCTGGGTCCAAAGGACTCCCGATCCAGTGCTATAGAGCCCTGAAAACACTTGACAGATCCAGAACCTATGCTGCTGTCCACAAAAGTTGTGACAAAACACCCAAGCCCAGGGAGGGAGGGTGGGAGAGCTGAGCAAAATAGCTCTGAGACACATGTGCTAAGGCCTTAAAAAGGCCTGTCTGCCAATAGGGAGCCTGGGATGACGGACGTGCCACCCCTCAGGCTCCTTGTACCAATGGGCTATAACCCAGCCATCTGGGCCAGCCAATCAGCAACCACCACAAGCAGCAAAGCTGGCTGGGAGATGTGGTTCCAGCTGCCAGCGAAAGGGCCACCCCTTCCACCCAGACAGCCAATAGCAGTCCATCCCACCAGCGAATGGGGTGGAAGGCCTCCACCCATGGCGAAGTCATTGGGGCCATCCCGCTCCAGCAACAGCACCAGCCCGATGATTTGGACGGCACCATTTGTGACGATTTGCATCTCTAGCTCACCACTAATTTTAACAATGCTTATTATTAGCACTTGATAATTATAATCTTTGTGAGCATATGGGGAGCAGGGAAAACTGCTCTTGCTCTGTTTTCTCACTATTCTATCTTATTTCATTATGTTAGCACATGAGCACTTGTAATATATTATCTCACCCTGACACTCCTATTCCAAATTGGAATTTCTGGCACTAGTCTTATCATAAACACTAGACATTCAAGCCATCCACACCCTTTGTAAGGAAGCACTCCTGTGAGTAAAAGAAGATTGTGAAAGATTATATAGGCAATTGCTTTTTTTAAAAAATTGAAAGAAAAAAAAATCAAGACTGACCCAAATATAGAAGCTTCTCATCAAAGGCTGTTGAGTCAAGTGGTCTTTCACAGCAATCAGCCAGAGTTTTATTGAGAGTAAGAAGTGAGCATTGAACGACTTTGTATTTCAACAAAGTACTTGGTTTTGCAGTTGACACAGTTTCACAGCAATCAAGGACAATTTGAGAAAGAGTAAAAGTTTAACATTAAATGGGTTTTTGTTTGTGTGTCGACAAAGCTGCAGGCTTTGAGCTTCTGGTTTTCTCAACCCTGGGCGATAAATAATATGGCTGATCAGTAAGAGATGAACAAATTTGCATCCTACCAGGTAATTGGGAACTTCAGCAACATCACCACTGCTTACATGTTTTCCATTTTTTGAAGGCTTCAAACATCTGCAGTGTGAATATCAAAGCAATGGCTTCCTTTTCAAGTCAAAATGTATTTTCATTAGCAGAGACTATATTTCTTATCACCTTTGTTAACTGAAGTGCCTTATATTTTGTTTCTTTTTTTTCTCATCTTGGAATAATTTGGGTAATTTTTTTGCTTTATCTGGGTATAATAAAAACTTCTGAAATTATGCAATTAGCTTTGTAGGTTAAACAGGAGAAAAATTTAGTCGCTCATTATATTGTAATGTGAAAGAAACTGAAATGAACACAATCATACTTTTAGGTAGAGGGCTTTCAGGTCTTACCTCTTAAAAATCAGGCTCTCAGTCCTTTAGCCATGTGTCTGTGGCTATCACATATTGTTTTTTCTAAAGGGCACCTAAATGTTTAAAACTACATGTGTGTGCAGGTATTTTCAAATCACCTGTTGACTTATGGCAACACCCTGAATTTCATAAGGTTTTCTTAGACAAGGAATATTTAGAGATGGTTTTGTCAGTTCCTCAAGGTTACAGTGACAGGCCAATACAACATGATCCTCTGCACACCGGCAATACCTGTATTTATTGATTTGCATCAGTGCGGATGGCTTAAATGATTCATTTTGATCTTTTTTAAAAAAAGAAAACTCTCAAAAATCTGCAAGTTTCTGAATAAATTGAACAAAAAGAAGCTGAAGATCTTTCAAAAGAAAATCAAAGAAGAAATTGACATCAGCATATTCATGCATCTCTATCTTGGTATTACCAACATCCCATCTGATGAGACTTAGAGCTCTGAAGACATTTCCCAGTTATCAGCATCTTGCCATGTAAAAAATAAATCTTCATATTTTCCTCAGCAGCCCACTTTCATCTGCCATAACATGATGACTTTATTATTTCCTTATTATCCAAAACCTCCAAAAGAAACCAGGGAGAGAACAGGGCTCATTGCTAATGATGAAATGGCTTTTCAGATTTCAAACAATTGCCACTATTAATTACAAAGAAATTGAAACTGTGAGTCCTTTTATCTTATTCTCATTTCACTTGCTTCCCTCCCACCAACTTTCAATGAGAGGTTTGTGTGACTTCCTGATGGATGATTTTAAAAAAAGAAAGGTTTATATTATATTTCTTCATAGTTTGTCATATGTAGTTTAAATGCCCATACAAAGACATCCTACTTTCCATATTGTCTGTGCAAAGGATTTGATAATAACACATGTTTATTAACATCTTAAAAAAAGAGAACTTTACATCTGAAATAGAATGTAATCCTCTTTTTCAAATGTACAGATTTTAAAGGGAATTTTAGAATATGTACCAGACAGGTAAAATTTAAGGCTAACATTCAAAATAAATCTATGTGAGATTAAGAAGACCACTAATTTCAGTTGGTTTAAACATACTTACACAGTGTTGGATTGTGACCTTGATAAATGATGTTGAGTTACTTCACCATTTCATTTTGTCTCACATTTAATAAATAGTTTTGCTTGATACATAAAATATGAGATGCTGTGTTTCCCATATAGCAGAAATGTCTGCTTTGTGCTTGTCAATGTATTGGTTCATGGACCAGTGCCTGTCCATGAGCTATTGACTCGTGATCCATAGCAAGTTTCCAGGATGGTTATTGATCCCTTGCACATTTCTAGTTCTTCACATCAGATGGCTTGAACAGCACTGTTCTGCCCTTTGGAAGCAGAGAGATGGTGTTTATCTTGCTGGGAAAGAGTTACACATTATAGCCTCTACCAATAAATTTCTCAGGGATAGAGGAATAATAACTAGCCTGATGGTCATCTCCAAAAGGACGTGTACATACTTACAGGGAACCTTTGAGAAGGTATTTGAAAATTCAAAAGGAATTGTAATGTGTTCATATAATGAGGCAGAATATGGCATAGGACATAGCTGTATGCATTGATTTTGAACAACTAGGGCTGAACTTTGTTACAGTTTGTTTTTGAAGAATTTGCCAAAAATTGCAAATCATATCTTTGGGGCAGAAAAAAACCTATGTTTTTTTGTTTTTGTTTTTTTTAAAAAATCCAATGCATTCTAAAATGTATTATGAATTCTTAAAATAGTAGTAATTGATTTCCATTTTTTCTGGGCATTATAACCACCTCCACCACCAGTACATTCTGTGAGGCCATAGCAATGGCCTGACCACAATATTTTTTCAACAATAAACTTACAATTTGCCAGTTAATTTCAACATCTCTCCATCCACCACAATAGATGATTGTGTGACTGATCCATGATCATAATAAAGTTGATTGATTGTCATATAAATGACCGATCCTTTTCCAGTATGTGATGTCCAAGAAGCCATTTACATTTCAGGAATTTGTTATTATATGTACATTTATATTATATATCAACAATTAAAATAATTAATAGTCAACTGTTTTTCCCCCTGCAAATTGAATCCAATTTAATCGAGATCTTTTTAAAGTCTATTATGTTCAAAGTTAACAGTTCAAACTTTTTAGTATAATGCAAATCTAAATCTCCGATATTTGGGCCTACCACTCCCAACAGACCCAGATAGCACACTCAATGGCAAAGAACAGCAGGAATTATAGACCATCAACATCTGGAAGGCCAGAGGTTTCCAGAGCTGGTGTTAAAAAAGAAACAGTGCAGGGTCAAAAGTGTAGAGAAGGAAGGGATTCAGTTTCTGAAACAACCCTTGCTTTGTTTATATATATAAGTGGAAAAGAAATAGGGCAAGTGTACAACTTTGTTTTATTCCTTTGGCTCACTGAAAACTCAAATAACTCTTCTTGGATTAATTGACAAAATGAAAGACTTCCAGTCTAAAGCTAATATGAACATCTCAGAAGAGGTCATATCCTCTCCTGGGATCCTTTCTTTGCAGCCATGTCATGAAGACAAAGACAAGACTCTAGAACTGGACTAGGACAAATATAACCAGGGCTACATTTATTGGATCATGCAAAACATCTCCAGCACAGTTGTGGCTCTGTGGGCACCCCACTCCAATTGTCTGGATGAACCAGATTTTCCTCAGACTGCAGCCAAGGAATAACATGGCTCCAACCCTGCTGGCTACACCTACTCCAGTCACTATATGCAGATCACAGTAGTTTGGTGTTTGCACTGGTTTAAGCCTCAAAAGGAGCCTTTCCTGACCTCTATGACCTCAAAGCCAAAAGGAGCCAGTTTATGGAATAAAGTTGCTCTAGATGTTCCCCATAGTTTCTATCCTATTCTGTGCAAATGTGCCATCCTTATTTAATGCATTACCACCTAGATGATGTTGCTTTCCCTCATGTTTCAGTAAAGAGTCCTCAAAAAAGTCCCAGTGCTGAAGGCTAATCAGGTCACTACACCACTAGGCAAAAAACACAGATTTAAGGCAACAAGCACATGGCACAAGAGTGGGCAACACAACAGAAGGCCTATGCCCACTACACAGCTATTTCAGTTTCATGTCATTTTAACTGTCCTGGCTTCCTCCTACAGAATCCTGTGATTTCTAGTGTGATAAAGTACTAGAGGTTCTCTGTCAACAGATGATTTATATATTGCACCTAACTAAAATCCCTCTTCTCCAGTCCAAAAAAGAGATATAGGGCTGGAACAGAAAAGCAGGAAGGAGTGGCTTGAAGCCTTGGGACCATGCCAAGCACATGCCATGGTTCCAAAGGCACCCTCCACTGCTGACCCAAATAGGGGGCACCTCAGGGGCGTGCGGTGTCAAAACTCTGCATCTCGAAACTGCCCAGAAGCCGCTTTTACCAGCCAGTCTGTTCCACCCCATAGTTTCATCTGCATGTGGGGCATCCCTCCTTGCTTGCAGGGTAATAAAAAGATCCTCACATGACCATATTACTCTTATTGGTCAAGAGTGTTTGTGGAACACATATCTGTAAGCATGATATCAGGCCCTTGATTTGAAACTCAAAAAGTGGTGGACCTTGGAGAAAATTAACAGGCAAAGCTAATATATACCTTGACCTATGTTTAAAAAATTATTAAAACTGAAGCACCATTTTCCAGCCATTATGAGGACTCCATGTCCCATCCTTGTTACCCAGTATAGGTTCCTCTAGCAATTGGATTTGTTGTTGTTGTTGTTGTGTTCAATAAGTGTCAAACACAATTTTCTAATTATTAGCCTGAAACTGTCTTTTATATATCCACCCTTTATATTCTCTGTGAAACAGTTAGAGGTCAAAAGTTGCTTAATTTGCTGGAAAGGTCTTAGCCTTCCTCAGTTTAAAGAGCTGCTACATCAGGATGTTTATCTGTCTTCCTGTACTCTGATGCAGCATGGCACAGAAAGGTTAGCAGAATTTGCCCAGTTGCATAAGTAATTTGTGTCTTGTTTTCTGAAGCTAAGGTAAAAAGAAAACAAGGGAGGGAAACTGTGTGATCATCACAAGTGTAAATAGCCACAGAAGAAACAGAACTTTTAGAAAAATGGAGGCAGGGATGAAGGAGCTATTTTACATCCCCTTAACATCCAATTTCTCTTCTCTCTCTCTCTCTCTCTCTCTCTCTC
The DNA here is from genome assembly GCF_019175285.1 of Sceloporus undulatus. Classification (NCBI taxonomy): domain Eukaryota; kingdom Metazoa; phylum Chordata; class Lepidosauria; order Squamata; family Phrynosomatidae; genus Sceloporus; species Sceloporus undulatus. The sequence goes on from NC_056525.1 coordinate 116,401,886, forward strand.
TCTCTGTCCTTCCCCCCCTACCCCCAACCAACACACACATACATTTTGATCCCTGAAATTCTTTGCTTCAGCTTTAGTAAATCAAAACTTGTTTGATGCTTGAGGTCATCTCATCATTTCTGGTGGTTGGGAAAAGCTAACATATTTGTATATGGTGGCATTGACATTTCTGATGGATGCCATAAAATCTACCTCTATTCAGACATCTACTAAATTAGGGAGTGCATATGGAGCTGAACTGGGGAGACAGGCTAAACTAAACTGGGTATGGGGGCATGAGTGTCACTCAAGCAAATACTCTTGCATGTTTCAAAGTAAGTTAGGCATTAAGAAAGTGAATGAGAAGATCCAAAAAAGAGTTTACAACCAAAGTTACAGAGCTCTTGTGTCTGAGATGCCTAAATAGATTATGTTACTCCTCTCAGGAGCTCTGTATCTGCATTCATCTGAATGTGATTACAGAATTCTTTTTGTACCTTCGTACACAACACTCAAAGGTCTACCTTACTTCTTGGGTGCTTGTTTTTGGTTTATTTTATTTGTTTGCCAGGAAGCAAAAGGCAAAATACAATATAATACTTCATTCATTCATTCATTCATTCATTCATTCATTCACACAACCATTTGGCTATTAAGCCATTTTGCCGAACTGGATTTTAACCAGGGAGAGGAGGAAGGAGGGCTTTTTATTTCTTATTCCTTTTGTTATTGGTGTGTTTTAAATAAGTTTTAACTGACATGTTTTAATTGACAGTGTTATGGAATCACTATGTTATATGTTATTGAATGTTATTATTTGCTGTCTTGAGAATGATTTAAAGTGGGAAAGTAGTGTTCAGATTATGACAGTGCTACAGGAGGAGGAGAACACAACAACAACAACAACAACAACAACAGGTGCTCTGGGAGCAATTCTAAGACACTGGAAAAAGGTCTAAATGATATCACCACACACAGGTTCACAATGGTATAATTACAAAAAGGAGGAGGGGGAGGCAGCGGCTGTGTCAGTGGCACTGCTTGAAATGCACTTTATTTGGATAAAATCTGATTTAGTCATGATCTAAAACTACAGACAATAATACCTGGTAAACAGACTGTTAAACCAAGACACTAACAATAACATTTTTTATCATAAAAAGCACACTGTCTCTATCTATTAAGGAAGTGATTACCACTGCTCCATGTGGGCCACTGTAGTCACCACTGTAGGATCCACCCTTCTCTCCCACTTCTAGTATCTCCCCAGACTTTTCATTCCACATCGACTGCCTTTTGTCTGGGGTCCTTTTCATGCTAGTGTCCTATGTGTCTCTGTGTTTCCACTGCCTGTATTATTTTCACGTGACATTGGTCAGGGATGAATCTTCAACTTTTCCCTTGACCACCAGGGAATAGAAAGGGTGAAGTCTCACATCATCAACATCCACAAATGGAGACTACATTTAACCAACATTTGTGCATATGCCCAAAGAAACTTTGTATGGCCTAAGCTCACCTTATTGTTTCTTTTTAATGGAAAGGTTTTGCAAAACTGAAGGTTATAAACAGTAATTAGCCAGCCTCAAAGAACTTGTGTATTAAACGATGTACCTCTTTTCTATAAATCATAATGCCTTTCTTTTTTCCCCCTTTTGTCAAGCACAACCTTGATTTTAATTGTACATTATAACCGCACATCTTTCCTCTTGAAATTGCTAAATTATTCTTGTAAATCTCTTTGTATTTCCCCCTTCATTCTAAGCAAAAGCATTCTTCAGAAACTCATTATCAACGCCACCATTTCAAGACTCTCTCCCCCCGTCACGCACACGTTGTCTTCTAAATAGCTTATATTCAGTTCAGTTTGCTCTTTCTCGCTCTTAATTATTTGCTCTTTTTAAAGACTGTTCGATATAAGCCCCATTCAAATGGCATTTCAAGCTGGATGCATTGATACTATTTTAAATAGAGAGTGGATGAGAGGCAGGGGGGTGGGGGGAGTGCTCCGCAGTGACAATGCACCTTATACTAAAGCCAGTGATTCAGCTGAAGGTTAATGGCTAGCATTGCAGGAATGTCAGTATACAAGCTGTAATTAGGAATGCCTGATGGAAGCTCACACTATAATATAAACAGAAAACATCTGCATGTTTGTGGTAATGGCTGCCTCCATCCCTCTCCATATTATTTCTATTTTGTGCTTTAATAGCATGTTTACACTTTTCAGCTTGGTCGCATGAACCATTGTGCTGGCAAGGAAACCTTCAGAACAGGAAACAAAGTCCATACTTCCAACACAGCATTGATATCTGTGATGTTCTCCTGGCTTTGTGAGATGACTCATAGGCTATTGTTTATGTCTTACCTATGTAGAATGGATAAGAATATAATTTCCTTCCTTCTTTCCTTCCTTCCTTCTTTCCTTCCTTCCTTCCTTCCTTTTGTTATTTGAGGGGGGGTGCTAAAAATTTAGCAAATTGTGCACATTTCTTCATATTCAGCAAGTGGCAGAGTATGACCTTCATTGCACTACGGTGGTGTGTCTGTTTCCTGTATCAAGATGCTATCCACAGTGCTAAATTTGCTTTTTGGAAATACTATGTGAATTCTATGAACAATTCAAATTTCAAGGCTGATTTCTTTCTTTCTTTCTTTCTTTCTTTCTTTTAAGATTTCTAGATCTGAGAACTGGTGATTCCTATGTCAAACTGAGTCCTGTGAATCTCAGTCCCATTTCCCAAGACTGTGGAGTTTAACGCACATCCCCTAAAATGGGCCCAGTGCGTTCTAAATGTGAATGCATGTGGATGCACACAGAATGGGATGGGGCCCAGAACCCCATTTTATCGCATGCTGGAACGCCGCCTTTGCCGCCAGGGGTTCCAGTTGCATCCCCGTTCTGTCCCAGAGAGTGCCATTTTCTGGGGATGCTTAGAAACAGTTCCCAGAAATGGCGCCCTGTGGGAGGAATGGGGATGCAACTGGAATGCCTGGCGGCAAAGGCGGTGTTCCAGTGTGCGATAAAATGGGGTTCTGGGCCCCATCCCATTCCGCGCGTGTTCGTGCGCGTTCACGTTTAGAACGCACTGGGCCTGTTTTAGGGGCCTTGTGATAAACTCCATTGTGTTAGCTCCGTTTATGCAAAAGGAAGGATTTCAGATACTTTGAAGGCAAGAGAATGACCATGGAGATAGTAGATCTGTAGGAACAATAGGAAACATGGCAAGAGAAAAATTGCAGGGGTGGGCAGCATGGGGCAGACGTTTCCCCATCCTTGTTGTATTATACTTAATTTTGCTGTTAATCTTAGTGAGATTTTACATTAGTGTCACTTTGGGTCAAGTTAATGAATCTTCATTTGACAAAGTTGTGAAAGAAGGTATTGAAGAAGTGAATTCTGGAGAATACCTGGACATAGATCTGCTCCCATCCAAAATGGCCATGGGGATGAGGCAGCTTTCTTATGCAGCAGTTGGGTTTACCACCTCCTTTTCCTTCCTGACAGTAGGGATGCATATCTTTATAAATTGCATTCTTGCAACCCAGAATAAATAATATTAACATTGTGAGAAAGTAACTGAAGGCTGTTCAGTTTTGGAAGATTATTTCCTGTTTGAGAACTGTGTGTGTATAGGAGCCTTTAAGTTGCCTGTTGACTTTTGGTGACCTCCATGAATTACCTAGGGTTTTCTTAGACAATTAATATTCAGTGGTGGTTTTCCCAGTTCCTTCTTCTAAAACAGAGTCAACAGCACTTTTTATTCATTGGCAGCCTCCGATCCAAGTACTAACCAGGGCTGATCCTGCTTAACTTCCAAGATCTGTTGGGTTGTGATGCCTTTAGGGTATTAAGGCCTTTGAGAGTTATACTGTGCAAAAATAAATGAACAAAAAATTGCATTTCCATTTTTGAAAACAAGCTTCCTGTATAAAATAAGCTTCCTGTTCAGAAATGTCATTTCTGTCCAAAGAACAAGCTTTCTGCACAGAAAACAGTATTTTCTTTCCTTCTGGACATAGTCTGTTATCTGTGTTAATATGATGTGATAGAACACAATGTTCCATCAGCTTTATCCAGAATCTCACCCGATTGGTATAATATGGAATGACTGATCTCTAAACATTTTAATATTCTTTCTTTCTTTCTTTGAAAAAAGGGGGTGTCTAGAAATAATTCAGTTAAAAATGGAAGTCTGAAAAAATGCAAGTAGAAAATAAGTTGAGCAGAAGGAAGAGAGATAGGAATAGTAGCGGAGGTGGATGGGCACTAAGGTAAGTAATGTAAGGAGGTTCCCTAGGCAATTCTCTGGAAATGCTTTAGGAGCAAACACTGATTTAATTAATTGCATTTTAGATTAGAACACCTATATTCAATTAATAATATAACTAGGGATTTCTCCATTCCTGAAGAAATTATCCAGGCATAGCAATCTTTTTTCAAAAAAACCAAAGGAATGCTGGAGTTATTTGGCAAACCCAGCAAAATGACTGCAAGGCACTGAATATTATTTATGAGCAAACCTGACCCTGGGTAACAGCGCAGTCAGTGAACCATGTAATGCAATATTTTTCCTACTTACAATGGCAAAGTTTATTGTACAGGCTATAACCAAGAAGGGGCAGGAAATCTTCTCAAATGAAATGTAGCCAACTAACTGAAAAATTACATCTTCTAGCAGGGTACTCCAGTCTATAGAAAGAGGAGGTGAAAGCTACTTGCTGAATAGGCTTCAAGTGCAGGAACAGAAATGTCATAAGAGGTAAGAATTCAAATGCTTTGTTTTGGAAAATGCTTCAATACCTGCAACTACCCACATCCATTTCAAATAAGAAATTAAAACAAGAGCAGATGTCATGATTCTTTGATATTTTTAAAAATTATATGCATGGAATTCCCAAATGTGCCTTAATCCTGCATAACGTTGATAAAGTTAGCCAAAAGTAGAACTTTTCCCATGAGATCTCAAATCAGAATTTTATGTCGAAGAACAGACATCATCTCTATGTCTGCCTTGTCCGTCTTTCTGTGCACTGAATATATCCACAGCTCTTATTGATTCTAGACTAGGTATAAATTAAGAATTTGTTCTTTGTTAATTCTGATATGAAGCAACTAGATCTGTTGCGTGTACAGTCAGCCCTCCAAATCTACAGATTTGTTATCCATGGATTCAATCATCCATGGTTTGAAAATACTATGTACACACACACACACACACACACACTCCAAAATGCAAACCTTAATTTTGCCATTTTATATAAGGAACATTATAATGACTATGGGTTGAAACAGACTGCAGAAATAATCCATCTTGAAACTGCTTTAACTGCCCCAGTTCAATGCTATGTAATTGTAAGAATTGTAGTTTTGTAAGACATTTAGCCTTCTCTCTTAGAGAGCTCTGGTGCCACAACAAACTAAAGTTCCCAAAATTCCCTAGCATTGAGCCAGGGCTGTTAAAACGGTTTAATCTGGATTATTTCTGCAGTCTGTTTCAGCCCATAGTCATTATATTTAATAGGACTTGAGCATATATGGATTCTGGTATCCAAGAGGGGGAATGCAGTTTGGAATGTTAAGGTAATGAATCTTGCCTATGACTAAAGAAAAGAAAAATCAGTAAACCTTAATCCCCTACATGCTGCCTTCTAAAAATTTACACATGGTGAAATTCATCTCTCTGTATTGATTAAATTATCTTTTAATTCTTTTTCCTTTAAATAACCAGAGGTGCTTGAATATCTTAAAGATCCCCTGCATGAGATTTGATATTACCCGGTAGGAACAAAGACAAGCTGCTGTGTGTATCATACTGATTAAAATTCATTATCCTGGACCACTACCTGTCCACTTCTCAGCATTCAATGTTCATAATACAGGAAAGAAACATAAACCATATTATTAGTTGCCCTGGTTGCAGAAATCTGTGAAGCATGAAAAAACATCCATATGCTTTCAGTTGTTCTCTTCTAAATTTCAGTGAGAACATTATTTGGTATATCTGGCATCTTTTGTACAGCGCTGTGTATAATTACAGCGCTATAGAAATAAAGTTTAATAATAAATAATAATAATCTTTTAAAAATTATATTTTAATTTCTTCTTCGTTTTGAAGGTCATGTTTCTGTCCATGGACTTAACTTTGAAGGCAACTATACCAAAAGGCAACTTCAGTTTCTTGATCCCATTTAGGAATATACATTTTCGCTTACTTCATTTTAGCATGGTAGAATGAGGAGAGACCATTTCTCTGTCTCTGTCTTTCTTTCTGTGTGTGTTTTTGTGTGTGTCCTGAGTGAGAGTATAAGAATTTTTCCATTTTGGAACTTTATTGTGAAAACTTTGTTTACACAACATTGTTTTGTGTGCAAAAGTATATTTTATTGCAAAACATGATTTTCTGTGCAAAATATTGTTGCTGTATGAGATGGTACTGAAAAGTTCTTGAAAAATCCTGCTTCCCAAAACCTGAGCACAACATTGTTACTGTAGCCTGTAAGAGTGTTCTTATGTATTCTAAATTGCTAGGTTTCAGGCTTGTAGCTTTAATTTCTGATTATTATTATTATTATTATTATTATTATTATTATTATTATTATTATTATTATTTTCCAGATTATTTATAAAACCATGTCAATGAAATTTTCAAGTGCTGAACTCTGGGCCATCATGAAGTTTCTGTTCCTGCAGAAGAAAATAACAAAGGAAATCCATGATGCAAACACTGAGAGACAAGTGCCTATCATACTCTACTCAACTGTGAAGAAGTGGTGTGCCAACATTCAGCATGGAGATTTTGAGATGGAAGATGCAGCAATATCCATGAGGCCTTCAATGGTGTCAACTCCTTAAAATGTTGAACTCATTCATGATCTGATTTTGGCAGATGGCAAATCTCAGCTAAAACTATAACTGAGACACTAGACACATCCCATGAATGCACTGGGTATATAATTCATGAGCATAGTGGGTTAGGACTTGTTAGGGTTGTTTGCCAAGTGGGTCCCGAAATGTTTGAATGCTGACCAGAAGCAAAATCTGGTTTTGTAGATTTTGCAACATTTTGGGCAATCTAGTGATAAATGTCTTGGAATGACTCATCACTATGATCTGGAGGTCAAACATTAGTCCTTACAATGGCAGCATTCAGGCTTTCTACAGCCAAAGAACTCAAGACTCAAATGTCAGCAGGAGATGTCATGGGAACAGGTATTCGGGGATAAGGAAGGGATTTTTACGACTGACTATTTTCAGAAATGCCAAACAGTTAATGCAGAATAATACTCTAACTTGCTGTGATGATTCAAGGCAACGTTGAAGGAAAAATGGTGAGGAAAGCTGTGGAAATGTCTTGCTCATAAGATTGGCAAGAAGATGGATGTTTTGAAGAATTTGGGATTTGAGTGCAGAAGCCATCCATCTTACTCACCAAATCTTGTTTCATCTCACTATTTCTTGTTTCCAGACCTTAAAAAGGAAGATAATTTTTGAATTATTCAGATGTGATAGCAGCAGTAGAGCAGCATGTTCATGATCAGATACAAGAGGGTTTCTTTTTCTTTTAAGAACAGTTAAACAAACTTGAGAAACCATCTTCCAAGCATGTTGAATTTAGGGCTGAATATATGGAATAGAATGTAAATTTTAGAATTGTAGCTATTCCCTTCTTGTTCAGACGAGAACTTTTTGGCATTCCTTCATACATGGTGGGACAATACACAGGTGTGACATACTTCCACCATTGCAAAGAAATGAAGAGATGCCGCAGCAGCAGCCAACTGGGTAAGGTAAGGAGATAGTAATGCCAAATGTGCAATGTAAATGACATTTGATTGGGCAAGAGGGAAAACAAGAGTAACAGACAATGAAAGGGGGAGGGGTTTCAGAAATAAGTGGCAATACAGACAAACACAGAGGGCTGAGAGGGAGCCACCAGCCCCTACACTCCAGATATCAGGGATGATGAAGACCTTGCCTACTCTCCATTGAATAGTGAGGAAAGTGAGGAAGTCAAGTCCCACTACACTGTTTGAGCTGGAACCAAATCCCAGCATAATTCACTCAATTGAACACTCTCACTTATCAGTAATCAGTGCTCTTTTATCATTGCTGTTAAAACAATATAGCTCAATCTGGGGTGGGATAAAGAGTGAGGTGGACTTGCCAAAGAAGCCAAATTACAGCAGGTAGAAAAGGGCATTTCTCATGGTACAGTGGGCCCTCGCCTTACACGGGGATCCGTTCCAGATCCCTGCGCGTAAGGCAAATTCCGCCTATGCTCAAGCCCCATTGCAAACAATGGGGCTCGTGCACGGCGGCATGGCGGTGCGTGGGGTGCAACGGGCGTGCACCCATTCAATTGAATGGGATGCGCCGCCCCTTCCGCCCCACCCCTTCCGCCCCGCGTGCGCCCCGCGGCTTGAGCGTGCATGCTCAAGCCGTGTAAGGCGCGCCCGTGTATGACGCGGACGCGCTGTATAAGAATGAACACCCTCAAGACAGACCTAGCACCTCGTGCTGCTTATGCTTAAGTAGACTTAGCATAGCATATAAGAGCTAAGCGGTAAATCAATAAATGTATAATAATATAAGGTAGTTGCTGTTGTTGCTAGGAACGTTCACAGACATAAGGCGTTTTGATGCACCTTTCCTCAAGACAGAATGCTTCAAAATCTAATTGAATGACACACACTACCCTTCCTCTTGAATGATTAAAGTTCATTCATGAACCAAATGTTCTAGCAGTATTCTTGATAATGCTAAACATTCCCCCCCCCCCCCCGGTAGTAGCTTGGTGGCTCAGTTTCCTTCCTTCCTTCCTTCCTTCCTTCCTTCCTTCCTTCCTTCCTTCCTATCTTTTCTTCCTCCTTTCCTCCCTCCCTCCTTCTTTCCTTTTAAAACAAAATAATTCTACCAAACACATTTCAAATGCATGGAGAGAAACATCTATGACCTTCACAATTTTCTTTTTCTCCCCAGTGACCACTCTCTCACTAAACACCCCAGGTAATTCTCACTTAAGCTGAATCTATACGTAGTGCAAAATAAGGAAGCAGATTCCCAAGATAGTAGAATATATTATATTACTACACAGTAAAGTAGGGTGAGTTGTTTTTCAGTTACCAGATAAGTTTTTTTAAAAAAAAATACATCTCTAAAGTTGAAAACTAATATACTACAGAGACAGCTTGCTGAAAATCTTTCTGAATCTGATTGTCTGTTTGCAACATTTTTAAAAATGTGGAAAGCTGTAAAAATATTACAAGAAACCTATTGTTTAAAGAAGTATACTATGTTCTGTCATCTGTAGATCCCATGTCTAGTCATCTGCATTCATAGATTGGTCTAAATGTTGGGGTAATGATTTTGTACATGGGCAGGTTTGCAATGGTTCTTGATTGTCCTTGCCTTAAGCATCATACAAGAAGTGAAACAATGTCATCTTATGCATCATTTCAGAAGTGAAACTTCTGATTCATGGATGTATTTGTTCACTAATTTTCTTTTTGAAATAAGCAACAAGTAATTTAAACAATTCCCCCCCTCCGATCAAGTATTTGAAAACCACAGAGTTTTCAAAGCCTATACAGAATTCAAGACTTATTTTGTACAAAATTCATGCATGATTGTTTTCTGTGCAGAAAATTATGTTTTCTGTGTAGAAAATAAAATCCGCAAAGAAATATTATTTTCTGCACAGAAAATGCACTTTTCTGTGTAAAATAATTACGTACCAGTTTTGCAAAAAACCAAAAACCCTTAACTGAGATACAGCCACATATTAAAGCTAAGTAAGTATGAGTATGGGCAGTGACTAAACAGGAAATCACTTCTGAGCTGCTCATACGGTTTTGAGTTCTTGAAGTCAGTAAGTCTAGATTTAAAGTAACTAATTGAATGAACGAAGAAATGATCCACTAACACAACTTCACATGATGTCTGAAGACTTTCTGAGTTCCCAGACTAGAGTTCTGGAGTGGCAGTATCTTTACCTTCTTATATTCATTCTATACTTGTCAATCCATTCATTCCATACTTGTCAATCAGTATGCCAAATTTTCACAGATAGAATCCACTTCTGGAAAATGCTATAATATTATTTTCTGGTCTGCAAAGATTGTTTGTTTGTCTTTGCTTCTGGTTTACCAGCCAGAAGTTGCAAATGCATCTGCCCTGCCACAAAATGTAGGAAATTGGTGTAATGAGTTATACAGATATAGTAGCTACATGATGACTTCAGTCACAGAAGGGGAGAGAAGGTGGAGAGAAGGCAGGCATGAGTCATGTGGGAATGCATGCCATTGCAAAAACAACAAAAGGGATGGGTCTGGATAAAAACAGGGACAAATATGTTTAATAGTTATAACAAAGAAGAATTGAGCCTGCCATGAATTTGAAATAATGGACAGTTTAACTAGTCAGTGTTAACACTTGCTGTTTAGTTTTGACAAGGAATGGCTATGGAATGGATCTATAGTTGCAGAATGAAGGTTTACTGAAGTTTAACTACTGGAGAATGCCTTTCTGAACTTGGAGTCCTGCTGGATTTGACATTACCCCTTGAAAGTTCCTCCCCATTGTGTACCCCAAATGTAGCTGTTTCTGTTTCCTACTCCCCTGACTTTTCTCACTGTGGTGGGATACAGACCGCCCAAAAAGGGCTGTCTGGTGGCACCTTGTTTTGGTGCATCAAGGGGCCGCAGTGGACAAATCGCATGGCTCCCTCACGCAGTAAAAAGAACCCACAAAAGCGGGTTCTTCTTGCGGCGGCATTGTGATGCCGCAGTGTGCCAATGGCTCACTCGCAGCATCACATTGACGCCGGGATGTGCGGACGCTAAGTGTCCATCATGTCAAAATGGCGCTGCCCATGTGTACAGGGTGCTGCCATTTTGCCACCCTTGTCACATGCTAGGGGTGAGGCACGTATGGGTGGTGCGCCCTCGGCCAACCCTGAGCACGTGATGAGGGCACACTATAGGCCCATCTAGATTGGGCCTGTGAGTCATCTGTGTTCACCAGCCATAGCAATGTTTGAGTATACCGTTTTCCACATAGGTTATTTAGAAATGTAAAATACTAAAATGAAAATGAAACACATTAGGCTGTGCAAAAATACGGTTTTGGAAAGGGGCCCTGTTTAGCTTAGACTACTTGGTAGACATTTCTTGTACCTCACATCCTAATCAAAACCTCACTCAGAAAGTTTGAAATGTCTCCCCTCCTGACTAAAGTGGGAAAATCAACAAAAGGTTATAGCCTTTTAAAAATTAATTAGATCAAAGGGCAAATTAATGTCAGGTGTGCATTGCAAGTAGCCCTTTAATGGAGAAAATGCCATATTTGTTGTTGCTGTTATTTATTTTTTTAAATAATTGGATGAAAAATGGTATGCATAATTGACTCTTCCAAAAACATGAAGCATGGCAAATTGTAGACACATCAAATACGGTGGAATTTTGTGCTAAATAAAGTCTTGTGTTCGTTTGTTTTAAAATCACTCCCCCTTTCTCCTGGTGTTTTATTCCTTGTTTCAAGTCTTCTGAAAGGCTTTTCTTTGCTCTGTGGGCTTTTCATATTATTCAAGCTAAGTTCCCACCACCACACTATAATTCCTTGTCTATAAATTAATAATAAAACCATTCAGTAAAAATAAAACCCCTCAAAGTCAATGAAGCAAAATTAAATCCAGAATATTTTATTCCTTTTCACAAAACACCAAGAAGAGTGAAGCGCCTGGGTTCAAACTTCACTTTCTGCACAATATCAAGACACGAATGAGAGAAAAGTTTTCTATTCCATGCCTAGTAGTAATAACAGGTTCTGTTTTCATATGGCCCTTGTTTTTGCTTTTGGTTTTTTTAATAGAAGAAGTGCTGCTTAGTTGAAGCCACTGTTGCTAGTTGTGTTGGTTTGTATCAGCCACTGTTTCTTACTTCTTCTTTGGTTAATGTTTTCAATATTAAATCCTTTTTATTTCTGATCTTCTTCCAGGTTTGCTCCTTCCTTTCCTTCCTGTAAGCCCTAGCTCTAACAAAGCAAACTGATATAGCCACTGCTGCATACAATGTAGAAGAATGAATGAAAATATATTTTCCCTTCAGTGAGGTCTTTAACTGCTGCCTCCATGTGCCATGTATAGCCTTTTATTTAAGGCTGTAGAGATTTAAGGGAGCTAAAACTCACACAATCCATGTATGACAGAGAGCTAATGAGTGGAACATATTACCAGCTATGGCTTTAAAGTATTCCCTATTCAAAACAAGCTTACAGATGAGGAAATGTGCAGAAAAGGCATTCTATTATGCTAGCACAGAAATATTTAAACTATAATAGAAACCAGCACCCCGATATTGCCCTACTGCAAAATGTGAACAAACTAAGGCTGCTGTTATACTGCAGAATTAAAGCTGTTTGACACCCTTTTAAAAAATAAATTTTATTATATATATATATATATATATATATATATATATATGCATACATCTATCATCTGTATAGTAAACATAGATAAAAGAAATGCAACAAACAACATAAAGCATATAACAATGTACACATAGTTTTTTGTGGCCATGTTCTAGAAGAGTTTATTCCTGATGTTTCACCAGCCACAGATTCACCCAAATTTGCATAGGCCTAACCAGACCAAGTTAAGCTCATTTTGCTACATTTCTCTCACTCAACATCTCCTTCAGTTAGGTGAGATTTCTATATCTGTTATTTAGGCTAAAATACAAATTTGTTTGTGACAGAGTCTCTTGCATTATACGGTTGCATGCTTTTAGTAACCCCAAATGCAGAAATAAAACACACACGTGTTTTGTAGATATTCTGGGCAATTCCCATTCGCTCAGGTTCAATTAATTCTATACTGAGGGCTTCAAAATGCAAATGAAACAAAAATATTGACAATAGTAAAAGTAGTGTTTTTTTGCTGAGTGAAGAGGACTGACAGGTTCAATCAGAGTCATTCTTTATTAAAGTTATATTTTCCTTTTTAAAAAACCTCTACTGCTGAATATCCTTTCTGTCTCAATACATCCATGAGGAATTGAAAAAAATCTGTCATTCTTCAAACTTAATTAAACATGTTCAAGGGCAAATAAATCTACATGAATGTAAACTTTAACAGTTTCTCTAATAACTCAGTAAAACCTATGCCTACAGGGATGTAATAAGAATTAATTAAAACTATTCTTTACAAATAATTTACTAAGAGTATCTCACCAGGAGAATTTGTAATAATTTATAGCTAGGACGAAAATTAAATATTTTTCCCCAAGAAGTCCCCATTAATTTTAATAGCCGAATGATATTACCATTCCTATCAATTCTTTTCTTTCCCCATTGCAATTTTTTCTTAGCGTAACTGACTTAGAAACTGTCTGAAATCTCAGTGTTTATGGCTTTGGATGGATCACTCTTGAGAATGCTTTTTTCAGTATTGTCTGGTACAGTGTAGATTCAGTATTTCAGTATCTTTAAAGCACTGGGTTTTGACGGACAGACTTCAAAGCGCAAATAAGTCACATCTGATCCTATCCTAAGTTATGATGTTTCAGGAATGTAAAAATCATGATTTATCTGTTTTCTTCCTTCATTCGTTTTTAATGTTAACGTTGAAAAAATGGCTAAAATTGTAAAGGATTTTTGTTGTTGATGATAACTAATACCAAATCCAAGTACAATGCATCAAACAGGTTCCTCAGGAGAGTCACAAACCTTTTTCCTGAGACTGAAAAACCAAAGGGCTGCAAGAATATGACAGATCATAATACATAAATGACTATCTTGTCCACTTTTCCTGCATCTGCTGACCAGGGACCCATTCACACTACACAATTATAGCCCTATATTCCACTTTACCTGCCATGACAACATACTTAGGAATCATGGGTTTCTAGTTTGATGAAGAATGAGAGAATTGATGAGGGTGAGAACTCAAAAAGCCCCTTTCCCCAATGTCCAAAACTAAGGATCCCATAGGACATGGCAACCTGAGTGCAGTCATTGACCTATAACTGAATAGTGTTAAAAGGCTACTGTTAAAGTATTAATAAATTGCAAACTGGGATTAAAGGAGGTTCTCATATCTAAAAATGGAAAATTCTGTTCTAAATACAAAGAAGAATTTGAACCAATACCACTATATAAATGGTTTGTTGGGTAACAAATGGTGTAGACTAGGGATGGACAAATGTGGAAGGGGACAAGAACACACATGCACTGGGACCTACCCAGTGAACCACACCAGAGCATTTAAGTGCACCGGAGTGACATTACATCATGTCCAGATGCCAGTTTGGTTTATTTGGGTCTTATTGTTGGTTTCATGGATTCTGAAAGGATTAGGAGAGGAAAACTGCTGCATTTATGGATGGTTGGAGGGCTGAAATATTTTGCAGGCAATTTTATGGGGCTGGGTGCCTTGAAAGGCTCAGGGATGTTTCAAGAGCTTCACACAAGGATCCTCATGCAAGGTCTACATACACTTATTTACTTCATATCAGTTTTTTACTTCTAGTTTTCTTTGCTGAGGTCCAATACACACTGTAGAAATAATCCAATGTGAGACAGCTTTAACTGCCTTGGCTCAATGCTAAGGTATTCTGGGAACTGTTGTTTTGTGAGACATTTAGCCTTCTCTGTCAGAGAGCTCTGGTGCCACAATAAACTACAGTTCGCAGGATTCCCTAGCACTGAGTCAGGGCAGTTAAAGCTGTCTCAGAATGGATTATTTCTGCAGTGTGTTTTGCACCTTAGAAATTGAGTTTGACAGCAACACACATACACTAACAATGTCAGTGGAATGAGTGAGACAAAGAATGAGTGGATCTTGCAAATCCAGTCTTATTTACATTCTTACCTTTCTACCACAAAGTTTGCTCTTCTTGGGGGTGGCACTTTGCCGCCATCCATCCATATTTCTAAATATGTGCAGTTTTTCAATTATATGCAACTGGACAGCAAACAGAGGATAAACATGAAGGAATCCACTGACTATTTCTCAAATAGTTTCCCAAGCAATCTCCTCTAGCAAGGAGGAATCGGATGTGGGTAAGTACACAGAGGTCCCTGAAGAGATATACACAAAGAAGTGAACATCCAGAACTTAGACAGGTCAGTTGTGACCTGACTGTACTGAGTGCAACATGATAAACCCTAGAGTTGTCCTGTCCCACAGTCTTTGCTTGTCATCAACCTTACCTGCACATTTCTCTTTCCAGGGCTAGCTTCACCTACTAGACCTGGCTCCAAGTCTCTAGAATTACTCAAAGTCCTTTGGGAAGATGAGCAAGCAACATTTCAAATTCTGCTTGGATGTATTCCAAAGAAAGCTACAGCAGAGGCATTGTGGGATGACGTGTCCCTCTGGATATGGCATTGCCAAGGTTTTGATTTTTATCAAATAGGAATTGGGATGTTGAGATGAATCCAGAGAATCTAAACTAAACTAAGAAATTGGTAAAATAAATAATATTCCACAATATATTCTTTTTTGGAGATTTTCATAATCAGAGACAAGAAATGAATTCTTACATGTGTTCAAGTTGCACAGGATGTTAAGTTCAAAAATTAAGAAACTATAGATCCAGTCCAGTGAAGTTCATGTCAGAAATGTACACATTTCAAATTCCTAGCGGACTTAATTCTTATAATTCTCATTATAATTAAAAGACTCATTTCCCCTTCTCATTCCCATGCGACTCCTTCTATCTTATTACAGTCCGATTCTTTTCACAGACACAACCTTGAACAGGCTTGACTGATGCTAGCCTCCCTCCCATTATCTCACTAACTGTGCCTGAGATTACCATGTCTCAACAATAGCCTTTTCTACTGCATAACCCATCACACTAACCTTCCAACATTTTATGCCAGGCAAGGTGTATATGCAACTTCTGACAACATGAAACAATGTTATATGTGACAAATTGCTATTTGGGATAATGAAACAACCAACCAAATTCTCTCCACCTCCTTTTTCTTACTCTAGTTTATGAAGTAGCTAGGCGGGGGGGGGGGGGGGGGTATATTTTTCTAGGACCACATGCCATTCAGAATTGTGTCTAATCCTTCCAATCTGATTGAAATCCACTGTTTTTCAACAATGTGAGGCAATATTTCTCACTATGCATCATAGTGTGGCCATATTTGGAGGTACAGAATGCTTATAACCACTCAGTAAATGTGACTTGTAGCTACACTGGTGTTAATATTTAATTTTTCCTTCCCTTGCTTTAACACAGCTAGTTATACGATGCCAAAACTGAGGATTTGCCTCCAGAGTAACAAATGTCAATAGACAGCAACCCCCATATATATATAGAATATGCTACTATGGCACGTCACTGAGCAGAATGTTTTTTCTCAACAGTTAATTAGGTTTAGCCTGGCTGCAAAGGTGGGGGCTGCTGAAGAAGTGACTATAAAAAGGGAAGAGCAAGGGAGGATTGTGTATGACTGTGTCAGTGTTGTTAGAAGTGAAGAAAATTCAGTGACAAGAGTGTTTGTCAGTTCAGAGTTGAAGGCATTGGTTAACAAGTCAGTTCATAGCAGTCCATAGCTGCTTTGTTCTGTGGGTTGTCAGTTCAAATTCAGACCAGACCTTGACAGAATTCATACTTCTGTAAAAGGGGATTTATAATAGAGAAAATGGTTTAAAAGAAGCATGAACTAGTTTAGAATTGAATAAGATTCGGTAAAGGAACTAAGGAATAATTTGTAACCAATGAAGTGCTGTCAATATTGCAACCATATGATCTGTGTACCAACCTTGAAAAGAAAGAAATGTAACATCTGCTTGTATATAAAGGTCCAAAACACACTGCAGAAATAATCCAGTTTGAGACTGCTTTAACTGTTCCTACTCAGTGCTAGGGAATCCTGGGAATTGTAGTTTATTGTGACACCAGAGCTCTCTGATAGAGAAGACTAAATGTCTCTCAACACTACAGTACCCAGAAGTTCCTAGCATTGAGCCAGGGCAGTTAAAGCCGTGTCAAACTGGATTGTATCTGCAGTTTCTTTTGGGCCAAAGTGTATTTTTATTCTTGTTTCCAACAGAGATGAGGCTTGAATGAACTTATAATAATACTTTTCGCAAATAATGTACTGCCAAGAATAACACACATATAGGAGACAGAAAATCAAAAATGTATTGGGGGTAAAAGTGAGGTAAGTGTCAGGACCAAGGGATATAACTAAGGTTGAAGAGCCTCAGAGCATTGGCAGGAAGACACCTGTGGTCACAGCTACTTTATATGTACAGGTGAACATTTGTAAATTGCTATGAATTAAATGGAAGTGCAAGAATAGAGAAGAATATACCCAGGTAACCTGTGTGCCTTCTCAGCTTTTTTGTGGATCAGCAATTTCAAGGCTCCTACTTTCCCTTCTTCAGGCTCATTATGTTTGTATTGTGTTGGGATCAGATAGCCCTTCAGATACAGCATAGTTTGCGATCAATGACTGTGTTCCTCTTCAAACAAGTCTGTCCTCTGTAAAGCAGGGCATGTGTCTACCCTTCCCATAATACTTAGATGCCACTTTGTATCATCAGACTAAGCATGGGCAACATTTTAGACTTCAACTCCCATAATCACTGACCAGTAGACATATGGTTGAGATGTAAGGGATTTGCAATTCAAAATTACTAGATAGCATTAGAATACCTTTTCCTGTACTAGATAAATATGAGGGGGGAAAGACTCCATTTTTTTTTCAACAGTAGCCCTGTGTCTTGTTCTGTGATCATATCTACTCTAACCTAAAAAATTGGTCAAGGTTTTTAAAGTCAAGCTTCTCATCCTTACCGAGTGGAGAAAAGAAATTATACTTAAACCAGTAAGGGATCTTTTACAAGACATCCTGCCTAGACTCTGACATTCAGTGCTGAAAGAAAGAAAATAATTCCTTGCACTGTTTGAAACAGGATATGCCACTACTGTTCTATGCATTGATTAGACAAAATCATACTAACTGGAAGTTGAAGCACTCCATCAGGAAAGAACAACTTCCACCCAAACAGAATTCAAAGCATTCACCTGCACTGCTACTAATAATAAAACAGAAGCCAGACACTTCCACTGTGAGAAGAATAATAAATGGCAAATGAAGCTATCCTGCAAATTCTGACTCACGGGAAACAGTCTGGTTGCCGTTAGGAAGAAAAAAGTGACTGTAAACACCCAGTTCAGCAAAGAATGACTACAATGTAAAGGATTTCAAAAGTTCCTCCCTGCTGGGCAAGATTATGAGAGGCTTTCTAGACATTTTTAAAATTATTTTTCATCAGAATCAGAACTTTTGCTAGAAATGTGTCTGTGTACAACATTTTTGCAACAGACATTTGACAAAAAATGTGACATTGAGAAAAACAATGTTTTATGCAGAAAAGCTTGGCTTTATACAAATCTTTTCTGTGCAAAAATAAGATTATTGTCCAAATGAATTTTAAAACAAACATCTCTCTCTCTCTCTCTCTTGCTCTCTGTCTCTCTCTCTCGCTCTATGTGTGTGTGTGTATACACACAGTTGGCCCTTCTTATACACGGATTCAAGCATACACGGTTTGAAAATGTTCAAGAAAGGTGTAAATTTCAAATATCAAACCTTGATTTTCCGTTTTTTTTTATAAGGGACACCATTTTGCTATGTCATTATATTTAATGGGACTTGAGCATCCACGGATTTTGTTATACACAGGGGATCTTGGAACCAAACCCCAGTGTATAACTCTGTGTGTGTGTGTGTGTGTGTGTGTGTGTGTATCACCACTTGCAGAAGCTGACCATTCTTTTGATAGGGCATTTCAATGTGTACACACAATCTTTCTCATCAAGGGCAAGGGCAAGAAAATTCATGATAATTTTTTAAAACGTATTTATTGAGGTACTTTTGTAAAAGAGAGAATTGAGTAGTAAAAAACATTTGACAAACCAGGTAAGTGATACCATTCCAAATAGGTCTATGAACATCATTCTACCCCAGCCAAGTAATAGATAGATAACTCTACTATTTCATCAGATTCATTTTTAAATATAATTTTACAAGCTCTGTTTCAACTCAAATTTTAATATGATTTCAACCCCCACATGAGCCTGCCCTAAGTGTAACATGTTTTTAATGTATGTGCCACCTCCAAGACTGGATAAATCGATAGAAATATGGAACAGCACCTTCTCTGCATCAATAATCAAATCTTCATTATAAGGACGTTAGATTGGCACCTTCTTAGTTTAATATTAAGCAGTATAGTATAACATTTTTGTTCCATTGGGCTTTGAAATGATTTTAAGTGTAGTCTCTCTATTTAGGAAATACTTCCTCTTTCTCTCTCGTGTTGTTGTAGTGATTTTTGAACTTTCTAAATTGTTGTAAAGATTTTATTTTTTCTCTATAACCCTTTTCAAAAAAACTAATAGATAAATAGATGATAGATAGATAGATAGATAGATAGATAGATAGATAGATAGATACACACTAATACACACACACACATACAGATATACACACAGTAAAAATTTTAATACAGGGTTTTCTAGACATACATGTTGCATATTATTGACATCCATGGCAACATAGTTGAGAGCCATTTTGAGATATGTACCCAGTTATAAGGTAAACTATGATAACAGTTGGTATATAAATCATTTTTGGCCCTTTGGGGAAAGAAAGTACATGTACAGATATATTCATTACTATTTTAGATTAAAGGAAGAACACTGGGTGGTACCATTTGGAAGGTGGAGCAATGATGATTAATACAATATCAGCTGACAAGCTGATGGCTGAGTTGGGATTCGAAACATTATCATACAGGGGTAATGCCCAAATCTTGGTCCCACAATAGTTGTGGACTACAGCTCCAAAATCTGTATTCATTGGCCATGCTGGCTGTGGCTTTGAAGGGTTGAAGTGCAACAGCATTTGGGCAGTGAAGAATGAGAACCATTACAATACACCATTGGTTGAGATGGTGATGAAATAGTGAAGATTGGATATAGCCCTTAGAATTTCTTTACTGTACTTTGGCCTGCACTATTCTAATTTAAATTAGGTGCATAACATTATTAATAATCAGAATTTGACACTGATGCAGCGATTGTCTAGTTTTTTTGTAGAGCCTGAATTGTTACAATAATATTATGTTCACAATCATGGTATGATGTAATCTGACTTAGAAATTTACCACTTACATTGCATTCTGGATGAAACTGATATCACATTTAGCATATTACATGGCTTATCATCTCTCAGATACTGGCAACTACTGCGACCAATTGCTATTGATTGTCATGTGACACATCTTGTCAACAGTTCACTGTGAGATGTCAGCTGTTGTCAAAAGCTGGCTGCTACTGCAAGCCAGCTCAGTGATCCTTTCAGCTGTTGACTGCAATACATCAGATTTTTTTTCAGGTGACTGACAGTGACTGCTATGCCAGCTACAATATATTATTATACTATTAAATGTTGCAAACTCTTCAGGTGACAACTGTAAATGGAAAACACGGTGGATCCATTATGTATTCACACACTCAGAGTATAGTCTAAGAACACTCATAACTGATGCTGGCAGAGGGAATCTGCAGAGAAGTAAGACTGGTTTAAGACATTTTGCTTCCTGAAGGAAAAGGAAATACAACCCTGTCAACAGAAGCTAACTGGAGTGGGAACTGAGACTTCCTTCAACCATGGTGACTGGATTGAGTGCTCTGTGGCACCTGGGGACAGAAGACTAGCTCATGGGACAAAGGCACTCTAGATGGATCATACATGAGCTCACTCCATCATCCTTTGACTGAGGTGACAGCCTCTCTCTGCCTAATAGTGACATTTGCCAACAAAGAATAATTTTTAGAAGGATCGATTTTGAGAATATGTTTTAGGGCAAATTTTGTTACTGCCATAAGAAGTTGGTGCCTCCTACTAAATACATATGCTTTTGTATAATGGAACAAACAATATTTTAACAAACAAAAATGTTCTGATCTTGTCCAGTTACACTCTTTGCCTGATGCTGAGCAAAAAGATGAGGCTCAGTTTGAAACATGATGCCCTCTTGTGGAAGATTTCCCTTAAATTTCAAAGAAATTAGAAAGGGGAAATCAAAACCTATTTTTGTTATGATACGATATATGATTTGACGAAATGAGCATGAAATCTTCCTTCAAAACTTACAGCATCTTATTTAGTATCGTGTCCACTAAATGAGGTTCAGCTGAGCAGTTGGAGAGCTTAAACATATGCTCACTTTCCATCGCTCATCAAATTTTTGCTAAATAGAACACTTTCAAACAGAAAACATTAATAACCAGAGTGATCCAATTGAATAAATGCAACATAGATTCCTAATTACTGTTACTGTAGGAGTCTATTGGAATTATTTTTTCCTTGCAGTCTAGCTTGTAATATGATATGCACTCTTTCTCTTTTAAAGCCTACTGCATCACCCCAAAGATACTGGGCAGCTGGGGGGGGGTTGTTCTTTGACTTTGAATGGCCCTGAAAAATAAATGCAGAGTCATGCTGTTAGACTGCTAGAAGGAATTTTATAGCCAGAAAATCCCAAACCCTGCCAGTAATAACAACAGGAGATCAAAACAAAAGGGTTGAAGTCTGTTCTCATTTGGGGCAGTGATGGGGAATGTATGGCATTACTAGCAAATGATATTGGATGATGGGAACTGAAGTAATTAATGAACTGAGGAGCCACAACTCCCACCTTCTCTGACTATGGCCTGTTCCAGACAGCCAAAATAAAGCTGCTTCGAGTCACAGTGGAGGTATGGTGTTTCAAAGATGCATGTGTCCTAAGAGTCCAGAAGTCGCACTAAAGCCACGCTCCAGACTGGAGCATGACTTTGGTGTGGCTTCTGGATACTTAGGACGCATGCATCATTGAAACACCATACTTCCACTGTGACTCGAAGCAGCTTTATTTTGGCTGTCTGGAACAGGCCTATAATTGCCAGAATAGATTAAAGTATCTCACTTGGGATTAGTACTGAAGGGTATCTATGGGTCTGTACAGATGGACGACACGCAGCTGCCCCTTTACTGGCCATATTGGGGTTGCTGCTACCTCATTCCATGGCCCTGATCCAGCATCCGGAAAGCACAAAAAGGAGCCGCAAAAAGTGGCTCCTTTTTATGCCATATGAACCCCCTTCAGTGCTGCATCATGACTGGTGTACACCAAAATGGCACCCTGGGGGCAGGGCTAGGGCATGCAGCATGTGGACGCTATGCCCTGGCTCCGCCCACAGGATGGCACAAAGTGCCAGTCTGTATAGGCTCTATAACTACCACTGTTGGTTTAGATTCAGAACATAAGCATGGTACATTCTGCCATAAAGCAGCATACCAGCGCCAGTTCAACAGTTAGGGACCGTGTAGAAACTGCACGGTCCCTAACCCTAGAATATACGGATGGCATAACAATGGCGGCGCCCTGTGTACACGGGCTTTGCTAGCGTTACATAAGTGCCACCCGGCATCTGCACGTTGCTGCATGACACTTACATAACGAGTGCACCAGTGGTGCACTTGTTACACTGCTCCTTAAAAAGGACCCACTTTTCTTGTGTTCTTTTTCCTCAGAGAGGTTTGTTTTCCAATAAAGATATTAAGGCTGCATCAACAGTGCAGAAATAATTCAGGCTGACACCATTTTAGCTGCCATGGCTCAATGCTATGGGATTCTGGGAACTGTAGTTTTCTCTGTCAGAGAGCTCTGGTGCTACAACAAACTACAAATTCCAGAAACCCATAGCACTGAGCCATGACAGTCAAAATGGGGTCAACCTGGATTATTTCTGCAGTGCTGATACAACCTAATGCCTCTTTTAAGGAGACATTAACCTCAATGATCACCCACTGCACACAGATTTATGAATTCCTTACTCAACTAAACTGAGAAGGTCATAATATTGTACTATCAAGGATCTTATCCACATTTCCAGTCCTCAATAAGAAGGTGTGAAAGGTATATTGGTAGCAACACATATAAGTATGCCATATGAGTAAGAACAAATGCAATCAACTTTATCCACAGAATGCCTAGCTAAATTGTCATAGAAGGCAATTCCTTCCTAAGTTCTAAGTGATCCTTGATAAAATAAGTCTTTCACCATTCAAAATAACCTCACCAGAGAATTCAGTAAATATCCTGTGGTAGCAAATGTATACAGAGTGCAAGATTTAATACAGGCCCAAGCATGTGTTCAATTAGATTCATCTTGAAATTTCCTTCATACTCATTCAAGCAATTGACTCTGCTGCTTCATCAGAATGGAGAAATAGGTGACGTATTTGACTCAATCAGCAGATAGGATACTCAAGTATCATTCTATAATCCAACTACATCATGTGCCTAGCCTAAATACTACTCAACAGCTTGATAATACAAACAATTGAGACAACTTTCCTATTGCATTAATGAAACCATTTAAATCCATTTTGTTTGGGGAGCACTCCTACAAAGATAAGTCTAATATTAACTGTTAGCCATCTGCTTGTGAATAGGAATGCAATTCTTCACAAATAATGTAACTCCTTTGTTCCTGTGACTTGCCCAAGGCCATCCACTGTGTTTTCATGGTTGAGTTGGGATTTGAACCCTGGTTTGCCAGAATTTCTGACCACACCCAAATCACTACAACACACTGAATCTTCATAATATGGTATATAATGATTGCAAAAATGTATATTAAACAAGAACAAGCTAATTATTTCATGACCCAGGACTTGGAAGGAAAATGATGCTTTAGGAGAAAGGTCTTTGATAGTTTCCATGGCTAGAGATCAGAGGTTACTGCAGCTGGAACAAGGCATCAAGACACTATGCACATGGGGGGCAGAGCTGGAGCTATATAAGGCTAGGCCACCCCTTCGCATACTTGACTGATCTTTTGCTTCAAAGATATTAGATGGACAAGCAACTGAACAGTGAGGAGATCAAGCATGACTGTAAAATTGTTTAGTGTATCCAGTTTGACTACTAGGAGTGTGAGGTTGGCAGAGGCAGAATAGAAGGCTTTGTTTTCTGCTCTATCCCCATCGGTCTCTGTTTCTTGGAAGAGAAGGACAACTATTCATACCCCAATAGCTCAATGAATGCCATCTGTCCTGAGAGATTTATCTTCTGGTGACAACTCTTGTTTCATATTGGATTGTATCATCATAATGTTGTCAGAGTTTTAGGAGTGGTTTTCTATTGCCTTCCTCTGCAAGTGGTAGCTATAGAGTTCTACTGCTGTTCTCTCTGAGAGATCCCCCACCAGTGATTTAATATGTGTAGTCTAGTTGGAAGTGTGGGGCTAACAATAAGGTTCACACTTTACTCTTCTGATGATGATGTTTTACTGTCTTTGCTGTTTCCTTGCATTCCTGTTGTCATGGAATGCCTTGGAAAATAAAAGAGGTAAAACGTGATAATATCTTAGGCTTCATCTGCACTGTAGAAAGAATACAGTTTGACACAACTTTAACTGTCATGGTTCAATGCTGTGAAATTTTAGGATTTGTAGTTTTGTGAGACATTTAGCCTTTTCTGTCACAGAGCTCTGATGCCACAACAAACTACATTTCCCAAAACTCCATAGCACTAATCCATGACAGATAAAGTGGTGTCAAACTGGGTTATTTCTGCTGTGCAGATGCAGACAGAGTGGCCTTTTCTCAAATTACACACAAGAGTTAGTCTACATATTAATTTATCACAGAATACTGCTACTCAGCAGTCAGCTATCTGATGGTATTTCATCAGTTTGTGTCAAAGGGAGAGCTGAGATCATTAGTGGGAATATAATGATCATTAACCAGTGCGTTTAGAATGATTTTCTGCAATATTATATTCAAGATCTAAAACTATGAAGCACAGGAGGTACCTTGGCCAAATCTTAACAGTTTGTATGAAGAGCTGCTATGGACTCCTTGACCACAAGGTAAAATGGCACACAATAACAGCCACTTTTGATGATGATGATGATTTTATTTTCTTATATCCTGCCTTTCTTCCAACATACGGACTCAAGGGGCCTAACAGCAAAAACAATACAATTTAAAAACAATATAATTTAAAACAGTACACCATTAAAATGTATAAATATAAAACTTTAAAAACAATTAAACAATTTTAAAAGTTAAAACAGTTATGAATTAAAATGTAACCAAATGAGGCTGAGGAGGTGGTAGGACAGAGGGAAGAGCCTCCCGGATTATCTCAACTTTATTCAATTATATCTCGATTTTATTCATACTTAGGTTCAGACAATGGGATTTTCCATTTTTACCGACAATAAATTGAGTAGGAGGGCATTTAAAAAGTGGGGTCTTTCCCCCCCAGGGTAGATTTCAGGCTTGTTATTCTTATTTGCCTTACAGTTGACTTATCATGATCTCTTCATAGGGATTTCTAGACAAGATTTATTAATCAGTTTGACATTACTTCCCTCTGAGGCTAAGCGAGTATGACTTGCCAAAGTTCACTCAATGAATTTCTGTGGCTGTACATGGATTTGAACCCAGGTCTCCTGGAATCTTAGCCCAACACTCAAACCCCTACGTCACAGTGATTCAGACTTTTCAGATATATGGGGACCAATCTAGATCAGATTCACTGCATGGCATTCTGTAACCAGTGCCTTTGACCCCGGAACAGGATTCAGGGATGCTAGAAACCTTGTGAAATTTAGCTTCTGCTTTTCCATTCATCTTTGGATGCTGCAGTGTTGCATTCTCAGTCTCTATCACAGTAGCCCATGGAATAACTGAATTAATACAACCAGAACCGGGTGGTTTGTCCATCACTTTTTTAATGCAAACAGCAGCAGTGAAGAGTAACTTGATATGAGTCACTGATTACATTGGATCCAATATATCTGCCGGTTAACCCTCACTAAATGGAGCTCACCTGGATTACCCTGCCCCACATTAGTCAATGGAAGCATGTGCCCAGGGGTGCACTGACAGAGTCATGCACACATTGCTGCCCATTGACTTCAGCACCTACATTTTTTCTCATCTGCATTTGATAATTACTTGCATAAGTTGGGAAACTAGAATACACAATCCAAAATTATCTGGTACATTCAGTTCCAGCTCTTCAGAAGGAAAAAGGGTGGAGGAAGATAGAAATAAAACTGGCCCAATGAATGCTATACTTCCAGCCCACGGGTTTCAGGGGATTGAAGAAATGTAACAAAGCCTGTCTGTGCTTGTGAAGAAAAAGTGAGTGACCGTTATCTCAACAGGAACACATCAGAGTGAAAGAAGAGACATATTAGCAGAGGTTGTTTAGGCTTCTTCATTATTTGCCCAGCAGTAGCCCCAGGCAAGGCAATTAACATCTTTGCCTGTCAATTTATATAACTATAAAAGAAAGATAATGCTTCCCACCTCATCACAAGGTTGTTATAAAAACTAATTAGTTAATGCTTGTAAAATGTTTTGAAACTGTAAAGAGGTATGTAAGTACTAAGTACTATCATTATTATATCTTAATAGAATTGTATGCCTGCACCAACATAAACTCACTTAGTGGAACCCATTAATTTCTAAAATGCAGACTAGTTTACATTCACATCATTCTCTTCTGAGTTCCAATAAGTTGTCTCTTTTTTCAGGCTTGTGGAATCTGCTAGACAAATCATACAAGAGAATATAACCTGAGCTGTGAATCTTTGGCAGAACCGTGAGTAACTCAGGGCTAGTTTACACAGTTGGAGTTCTCTACAGGTAGTAAGGAAATAGGCCAATTTGTGCTTTTTGCTCATTATGCAAGTAAGCAAAAGGGGGAAAAAACAAGGAAAGAGATACATATGGAGACATATGTGTACTATTCTCATAGGTTGAGGAAGAAAAAGATAGGGGAAGCTGGTCTACTCCTTCCATTGAAAACTCACCTTCAACAAGATCTTATTTTCCCTTGAACTGTTCCCATTCTGACTGGTCACTAAATTAATTTCACATTGACATCTGTATTCTTTGGTTTGATTCTTCCAGTTTTTCTTATCATACAAACATATAATTGTAGACTGGCAAAAGTCCCAAAGGGTCCTTCTCCCCACCTCAGCCTCACAACACTAAGGAAACTTTCTTTTGTATCTTTTAGATTATGGAGTGGGATGGAGTCCTTCTCTTGCTCCTTTCTTATGTAAGATGTTCTCAAAGCCTTTTCAGATGACGTTCTGAGCAAAACTGCTTGAAATGAAAATAGTCTGATTCAGCTGAACTCTTAACATTTATATGTTAATTGTTCATAAAATTATAAAAGTTAGGGAGAAATGAATGCAAAGGAGCTCATCTCACTCTCTCACAACACGAGAAACTGGGGAACATCCTATGCATCTGACTGGCAGCAGATTCATGATAGCTATAAAGAAATACTACATGTATCAATGCTTAGTTGACTGATGGAATTCACTTTCATAAAATGTGTTAATGGCCATCAACAGCTTTTAAAGGGTGGTTAACAAAATTATGAAGAATTTGGCTATCAGTGATTACTATTACCACTTGTGGCTCTATGGCTCCATCAGATACATAGGTAGAAACCTTCTGGATACCAGTGTTGAGGGAATGATGCCACTGGAGGATAATTGTTCCTATTTCCTACAGTGCTTCTCAAGAGACAATGCAGTAAACAGGATACTGGATTAAACAGGCTTTTGCTGTCACACAGCAGGGCTTCACTTATGTTTAGCTGATCATAAAAGCAGGGCTTTGTTTTAGTTACGTTTTTAACTTTTGTGTGTGTTTATGTTATTTTTATACTGTTTTAACTAGACAATTTTAATTGTTTTTAAATATTTATTATAAAGTTTTTAAAATGTTTTTGTCTTGTGAGCTGCCCTGGGTTCCTTTCTGGGGAGAAGGGAAATAAAATAAAATAAAAACAAATAGTCACTGCAATGGTTGTTCTTCTCTGCATTGGCAAAAGTCCCCTTGTGGATGTACTCTAGAGCTCTAAAGCTCATTGCCCATGGCCATTCTGTGCTTGAGGGAGAGCTGCAGATCACAAAAGCATCTGACATAGTCAGACCAAAAAACAAAATAATTATTATCCCAGCTGCTGAGAGAAGATAATGCAATGGACCTCAGCAGATAATGAAATTATTTAGTGTCTGGCTATGAGGACTGAGCCAGATGCTTCTATGATCCCTCCCACTCTCCACCAGACACAAATGCTCATGGATGGTGACCTTCAGTGACTCTGTGATAAGTCCAGAGGTAGAGTAAATTTCTCTTTTAGTATAGCATACATAACTACTACACCACTCTGGATGATGCCAGATTACAGACACTGTCAGATTATATTAAAAGTTTAGAAGCTAATGTCCACTCTAGAGTAGTCAGATTGTATTGCAAGTGTGGACAAATTGCAGCCTTAAGGTCACATGTGACCCCAAGGCTCTTTTTGGTGGCTCTTGAATAATACAGAAACCTTGCACTGCCCCTTTTCTGACCCTCCTTGATAGGTGAATTGCTTCTTCTGGTAGCAACAGGCTGCAAGTGCTCTTTGCCCTGTTTAAACATAAAACAAAACAAAATTGTTTTTCAAAACTGGAAGTTGACTTTTGAATACTTTCATTATTCTTGGGATGTGAAGGGTATATTGGCCATCTGTGTCATCCCTGGATACACCGTAGTTGCCCACTCTGAAGGGTAGGATGTGAACAAGGCAAACACCCATTCGCCCAGCAGCTTATTGAGACAACTGATTCACTTACTTAACTCTTTTATATTCTACCTTTCTCTCAGTAATGAAACTCAAAGCCACTAACAAAATATTTTAAAAAAATACAAATTGAAATTATAAAAATGCTTCAGTAAAAATATAAATATCAAAGTTATTGGGGGGGGGGAACAATTGAACAACACATAAAGTTAGAAACACAAAACTTTAAAAACTTTAGATATCATTAAAGGTTTGTACGAACCTTAAAAGCAGCACCGCTCAACATTATGATCCCATCTCGATCAGTTTTTAGAAGTTTGACATCATAAAAATATTTTAACTTGCTGATATCAAAGACATGACCATCCTAGTCTTCCTAGGGAGGGAGTTCCAAATTCTGGGTGACAAACTTAAAGTCATCAAGAAGACCCTCTCCTTTATTTCCATCAAACAAGGGTGAGGAGGTGATAAGGCAGAGAGAATGGCCTACTTGGAAGATCTTGTAGTGCTAATGAGCTCATAATGGGAGACACAGTCCTTCAAATAGCCTGAATCCCAGTGTCATAGGTCTTTATGACCATCTCTGACTAGTTACTTACTGGCACCATGAGCCAATTGCACTGAGCATTATAGTGCTTCAGGTCCATTTTAACTGCCTTGATTCTATCTTATGGAACCATGGCCCTTGTAGTTTCATGATGCACTAGAAAAACTCTCTGGCTGAAAATTCTAAATGCTTCTCTGTAGACTGATAAAACAAAAATTCCTTATGACAAAATAAATATGCTAATAATAATAATAATAATAATAATAGAATAAATCATCAAGAAAAGAAGATATTCCAATTGAACTGCTGCAATTCACATGAATAAAATAAACTCTAGTGTTAACTAAGATATGTCAACAACTATGGAAAACAAAATCTGGTCAACAGACTGAAAACATTCAATATGCATCCCCATTCACAAATAAAGAGACACAGAATATTGCAGCAACTATATGAGCATAGGATTAATTTCTCTTGCAAGCACAATTATGCCAGAAATTCTGCAACACAGACTCCAATCACATATGGAAAGAGAAATCTCAGAAGTGCAAGCAAGGTTCAAGAAAGGCAGAGGGACTAGGGACTACACTGCAAACATATAATGGCTAATGAAGTGCACTAAGGGAATTCAAAAGAAAATCAGCATGTGCTTTATATACTATAGCAATGCCTTTGACTTTCCTTGCTCCATTCTTTAGATCCTTTGTTACATGCTTATAAGTTTTCCCCTCAATTGTGGCTTCAAAACCTGCCCTCGACTTATACATGAAGTCGACTTATAGTTGAGTATATAAGGTAGTAATAATGGATGAGTTCATTGAATCTTTGTGATCAATCACCTGCCCTTCTATGCCTCTGTGTGCTTTTGTGCTTAGCCTGATAAAGCACATATAAAGAAAACACTAATTTGCAAAAACAGGTGTTTAACACATTTTTTTGTATGAGTTGCAGAAACCAAACCAAGACATCTCAGTCTTGCACTAAAGTTGAATTCTCTCAATGTGTCTGCAGAATCCTTCAGATACTGTCTTGTTATGCTAAGACAACCATTCTGGACTAAAATCTCTTCACATTCTTACAAGTAGGAGATAAAAGTAAAGCATTTTTACTGATAAAAAAGGACTAGGAATGGATGCTGAAGAAAGTTATTTCACCTTTCCTTTAATGTAAACCTATTTAGACCACATATCCTGAACCAATATGTAATAATGTATTTGGCAATCTCAGCTCAAGTAATTAGTAATACATGACATGAGACAGAAATATTATTTTTAGAAGAAGGTGCATTAAACTAATAGGAGGACTTAGTTAAATACAGCTGGTTTTTAAATGGATCATTTAGTAAATGTCTTCCTGAAGTGTTTTACTACTAAAATGGTTGTAATGTAAGAAATTACATCAAAGCATGAAATGACATTAGGATCAGATTTAACCGACATCTCCACTTCACTGATAGTTAGGTTCAATAATTAGCAACAAATGACTAAGCAGATAGTGTTTAGCCAAGCCAAAAACTAAAAGAGGAACCTCTGTCTTTTCATGGATAGGCAACTGGTAAACCTGACATAGTGAAAGTTTGGAAATTACTCACATATCATGTTTTAAATCTTGCCACTTAGAAACCTACTTAAAGAAGGCAGAGAGAGTTGATAACATTGAGTAACATTTGATAAAGACAGCAGGCAGATCAACCAGCTACAGTGTAATTGAACACCACTGCTATTTGCTCTTGGTTCTGTATATTATTATTATTATTATTATTATTATTATTATTATTATTATTATCAACATATAGATGGCTGTAAAGTTTGCACAGCACTTTACATAGTAAATGGTCAAATAAAATAAGCAAAAGAATAAAAACCTGCCATGTGGCATACAATCTAAAACAACAACATTACATGATTAAAACATCTCTAAAATAATACTAACTTGTATACAAAGAAGACAAAGTAAGCAGCAGGTTAACAACCAGTAATTTGGAATGCCTCCCTGAAGAAGTGTCTTAAACTCGGCCTTAAAATTAGCCAAGGAAGTAATAGTTCTTAATTGTGTGGGGAGGAGATTGCAGGCATGAGGAGCAGCACAGAAGAAGGGGCGGATTGGAGCAGGGGAGCAGGAGAACCTTGACTGGGTCAGGAGACCAGTGTCATAAGATCTCAATGCACGAGGAGGGTGAAAAGGAGAGATGAGCACTTACAAATAAGAGGGAGCCAAGCCATGAAGGGATTTAAAGGTCAGGAGAAGAATTTTATATCAGATTCTGAAAGAAATGGGGAGCCAGTGGAGGGATAACAACAAGGGGGGTAACATGATCAAAGTGACAGGCAGAGAAGATGATCCTGGCTGCTGAGTGTTGCACAGAGATTAGGGGCTAAGGTGGGAAATAGGAAGATCCACTAGCAATGAGTTGCAATAATCCAGGTGGGATATCATCAATGAATGCGCCAAAGTCTTTGCCAAGAAGCCATTACATTAGCTCAATAGAAGGTCAACATGAGTAACCAAGTTGCCTTCAAGTCTGTCATAATCACCAATATGAATGATGTCAATAATCAATAAGATACAATATAATAACAAGTTACTTGGAAATTGTGAAACCAATCAATCAATCCACTATAATCAGTCTTGTTGTCTGAAATAAACTAGAGTGGTTGCAAAAGAGAAGAGAAGAAAGTTAGTGCTCCTCATTTGCTATAATGGTAAATTTGGTTGTTAGGCTGTTGGAGAGCCAGGTGGGGTGGTTTTAAAGCTGCTGGCACTGCCAAATACTCATCCTAACTGCTGGGCTAATGGAAAGCTGTTTGGGGGCTGTTTTAAAGCTGCCTCCGCTGCCATGCACTCCTCCTGACTGCTGGGCTTATTCCCCCATAAGACTGCTGAACTTATTCCCCTATAAGTTCTCATAAACAAAGATACACATAAAATGGCTAACAAATTTCCCTATAGTAAAATTTAAAGGCAAATTTGGACATATGTGTTTGTGTGAGACATCCAAGGGGTTTCTAGAAAAGAAAAAAAATATATTGTTGAACAAGTTCAGCCAAATTTCAGGGTTTGGGTTAAAAGCACTTCAGAAGGCTTCATTAACATTTGTAAGGGGGTGATTTGCTTTAAAAATAATCTTCTATTAACATTCAATGTATCCAGGTGTCATCCTCCCTTCCTTCTTTTCCTTTCTTTCTTTTCATAACATTGAAAACCTTGTTCCCCTTTTAAACAGTAGTTCAGAAATTTTGCCATGGTCATGACCAGAACAAACACCTTCTCCAATTTATGGATTGAAATGTAAGGAAAGATTTGCCCACAGTGTCAATATAGAATTGGAAGATTATCCTTGGCATTATTTTATAGAAAGTATAGAGTTCCATGCATGGGGGGAGTCCCTATTGGTGCAAGAAACACCCTTGCACATGTGCACATTTGGCCACTCATCACATGCGCCAAATGTGCCATTGGCAGGAAGCATCACTAGTGTGCATTATCAGACAAGGCGCTGGCCATTGAGTAAAACCTCACACTTCTCTGTGTATTCTCTGAAGACCTGGAGATTGGTCCAAAACCACCTTTGGCTTCCTCTGAAGGGCAAATAAAGTCTTCCCGTATATTGAGACAGCTCAACAGCATGCACAGCATACAATGACCTTTTTCATATAGGTTACAAGTGTCCACTGAGAACAAATCTATCCTGTGTCATTTTTTATACAAAACCAAGCTCTGCAAAACTCAGCTGCTTTCACAAGCACTAACCAGTCCATTAAAGTGTACTTTATATTATATTAGTGTTGTTAAATGGAACTTCTTTCTAGAAGGAGAGACTGTAATCAATTTAATGTATAATGCTTTACTAAGAATTACTTATGTCAAATCCCTGGCGATTTCTAAGATGACAGAAAAAAACAGATAGATATCCTTGGAGATGTTAGCAAAATAAAAAAGATGCTTCCTGACCTTGACTGACTTTGTCTCATGGCAAACTTGCAGCCAAATGGATTCCATCAACACAATCCAAAACAGGGAATGTGTGCAAAATCCATTATAGGGGTGGGGGAAGAGTTTGCTAGGCACATCAGTGTTTAAAAGCAGACAGTTTCAAAAATGTAAAACTCACCATTTCCAAATGTCACTGCCTGTCTTTGCAGAAATATCATCCCTTCATTTTTGACCTTACAGCCAACAGCCAGAGTTGTTAAAATTTATATCTGTTTAAAACATTTACATATGTGGTTTGCACAAGAAATGTAATATTGATGATTGCTGGAAGCATGAGTGGATCTCCCTTCCTCCAAAGGTATGACTGAATTCTACTGTCAGATCTTCTGGGACTCTGCAGTGGAGCAGTAAGAGTTCTTGAGTCACCACTGTTTAACAAGATCAACAGAAAGAAGGGTCCTCTCCCAGGAGACTGGTAAAATGAAGAAAATGCTTTGTGTGAAAGAATTCTGCTACAAGAAAGAGAAAGATTTTCTGTTCCTCATTTCCTAGTGTATAATCTCCCTTCCTCTTCAGGTGCACACTATTTCTACCTGATTGTCATTCAGGTGAAAAATAAATAAATAAAATGAAATCCTGAAACACTAAAGTGTGTCCTCCCCTTTTCTACTTCTGCACCTGAATACAGTATTTATTGCCCACCCTGAGTAGATATAGAAATTGCTGTTTGTCAGATGAGTTGATGTACAGTGAGCCCTTGGCATCTGCAGGGGTTTTGTTCCAGGATCTTTCATGGGTATTTTAGGTGCATTACAGACAGCTGAAAAGGGGCACCAAAGGGGTGCAAAAGGGGCAGCCTGCACCCACCCCTTTCCCCGCCGGATTGGGGCCTCAGCGGCCAGAGTGGCAGCCACTGAGGCCCCGATCTGCCGCTTTCCAGGCTGCAGGGAAGCGGCAAAAGGCCACTTCCCTGAGGCCTGGAAAGGGGTTCCATGGGGACGCAAGACCAGGAAGGAGCTCTATTTTGGAGCTCCTGCCTGCGCCGATGAAAGGGCGCACTAAGCGTCCGTGCTGCCTCGTTTGGAGGCGGCGCGTTCGTGACGGCATCATGGTGGCCCCATGTAGATGGGGCGCCGCCATCTTGTACGTCCTCAGGACGTATTAGGCTTGGGGGCATCAAGAAGTGACGCTCCTTTTTAAACCTAGGACATCCTGAGGACGTCCCTTATGGCGGTCTGTAACCCGCCAAAGTCTGGGAAAACTCAAGTTCCAATAAGTGCAATGGCATAGTAAAATTGTGTTCCTTTCATAAAATGATAAAATCAAGGCTTGTTTATTGGTATGTATACATTTTAAAAATATTTTCAAATATGGTTGAATCTCTGAGTAAAAAATTGGTTGATATGGAGTGCTATACTTAGGGGGGCTGACATTAGGGTTGGTTTTTTTTAAAAAACACAATAAAAATGGTTGGGCAGCTACTAGAGTTTACAGAGCAACATTGGCCCACCAGAACCCCTAGTGGGTTGCAATCGTTCCCTCCTGCTGAAAACCTTCTATCACTACTGAACATCTCACAGATGGCAATGAATTTCTAGCACTTCTGCTGGGAAACATGGCACATGGACAGTGCAAGGTTTGTTTCACAGGGGGAAAAACAACTCCTAGCAACCATTTATGAGCACATTTCTGCTAAAAGACTGGTCATCCACTTCCTGCACATGATACTATGTATTTTTTAAAAAGATTTTAAACTGGTAAATTGTAGTGTAATTGTTTCTATGTGCTGTTGTTGTTGTTTTTTTACTTGATTCGCTGACTGAACAAATGTATGATGCTCTTCAAGCTGATTTCAGATTTTTTAAAAAAATATGGCTGGGTTTTCTTAATTTTTTTAAAGTAAGAAAGTGCCACATTGTGTGTGTGTGTGTGTGTGTGTGTGTG
Organism: Sceloporus undulatus; assembly: GCF_019175285.1. Lineage (NCBI taxonomy): Eukaryota > Metazoa > Chordata > Lepidosauria > Squamata > Phrynosomatidae > Sceloporus > Sceloporus undulatus. Next base: position 116,436,980 of record NC_056525.1, read on the forward strand.
TGTGTGTGTGTGTGTGTGTGATCAATATAGCTCCCATTCCAAAAGAAGTTTGGGATATTGTTCATATAGTCCCTCATATGGAGCATTTGCATTACAAATATCATTGCCTGAACTGGCCAAATGACTTTTCCTTACTTGGTTAGAGAAACTCATAATCTACATAAAAGAAACTCCTATTACAGATAAAAAGAAAAGAAAGGTATGCATGCTATGACTGGGAATACAATATCAAACATCTAGCCTACAAAATTAGCAATAAAAACATGTTTGATCAAAGACATAAAAGTAGAGGTTTGAATGGTTGCCACACATAGAGATGATGCTGTAATCTTTCAATTTTAGTTTTGATTTGAATTCCATTTTTGATATTTGAATGACTTGGAACCATGTTACTAGATGAAGCATCTTCTCCCAAAACTTTATTCTGGATTCTATATTCAGCATTCAGTGACAAAAGAGAACAAGACTTTTTGTTTTGAGAGATCAGTTGAACTCTGGTAGTGGCACATCCTTCCCAGAACTTGCGAAATCCTTTCCAGAACTTGTGACCTGCATTATGTTTAACACCCCCATCCCCATATGCTAAGTAAGATTCTTTGGCTTTATGAAATAACATTTCCACCCCTCTCTGTCATAGAGTATGCAGTATGCTGAGACAGATAGTTGGAATAGGATCCCAACAGCACAGGGGAACAGGATCTCACAGGGTCACTGCAAGTCTCAGCACACCCCATCCCAATGATCAAGAGAAGGGTGGGCATGTCATTACTCCTTGCCCTGCTGTCTAGTGTCTTAGAAAGTGCTGGGGAGAATTGCTAGACTTCAAAGTTATGTAAGACTCTGACAGCCATGACCGGGAAATATCTGCCAACGTTTTAAAAGCCAGTCTTGGGACAGAGCCTGTTCCTGAAAAGTTTGAATACAATAGGAGTAGGACCAGGAGATTCGCTGAATTATTTGGATGTCTTTCTCTACTTTTGTTGATATGTACTGGTGAACTAGGAATGCAAGCCAAGAATGAGATGAACATTATCTGGACACCCTGGTAACCAGAGATTAAAGAGGTAAATCATGTGTTGCTTCAGATGATGCAGCAGTACAACTCTTAGCAATTCTAGCCACCATCAACAATGATAAGAAATGCTGTGAGTTGCAGTTCAGCAACATCTGGAGGGGTGAATGACAGATAAATGAGAAAGTTTAAAAAATCTACACAGGAATGAGGGATGAAACTGTAAAACAATAGAGTAAAAATAGATTTAGACAAAGGGAACCATGAACATTTGTAGATCAAAGCCAAGCATCTGCCTCTTTTGATGAGTATGTGAATTGGAACGCACACCCCTGAGAAATCTAATTTGATGGCAGTAGCTTTGATGTCATTGGTTTCATTTTATTCAGTGTTAACTGAAATTTAAACAGAAATAATCAGGCTTTCCCCACCAATAGATGGGATGCTGGCTTCCATTCACAATGGCTTCTTTAGTATAAAAGAAAGCGCAGGCATTGCCTTTCAATAAGGTTTAACCTGCTAGAGTGCAATAATCATCATTCTTGCCTTAAGTTCTTTTTCTAGCTGTAGAGGCTGCATGAGGATCATTGGTACCAATTCCTGTGCTACTGATTCTCCTGATAATACACCCTTTCTCTTTTCATAACTGAGAGAATGCAGGAGAAGCGGAAATATGCTTTGTCAGCAATTATTGTATTGATTAGTGTACATAAAGGTCACTGGTTACAAAATATTGATCAGTATCTATGATATTTCTGCTTCTTTTTGTTACAGCACCCATCTCTATTATTCCTACTGAGTCAAGTCATATTTGGAGTTAGTAAGATCATAATTCCCCAAAACATATTGAGCTCTGTATCAGCTAACTAATTTGGCACCTCTTTTTTCTCTGTTTAAAATCAAAACAGGATGGATTATAAAGTAAGTTTGCTTACATACAAACACCTTTTTTTCATATGCTCAGTTGCTGATTGCACATGTGATAACATCCGGTCACAGAGAGGTGTATTGTGATTGGATTATGTCATGGTACAAACATAGAAAAGGACACCATATTAAACATGCCTGAGTCTCAGGACAGGATAAGGAAATAATACAAACTTTACAATAAGAATTAACTTTTATCAGAACTTTGTAAAACTAGATTCTTAACATGAGAAGATGTTACTAACTGTAACTGAAGGCAGTTTACCCATCTCTATGGTTAATTTCTTTCTTTTTTTAAGGCAATCCTTAAAAAAAACCTACAACTGATTTAAGAAACCATGCTGAACGACAATATTGAACAGCTGCTACTCTGTGATAGTACATAGCAAAAGCAGGGAACCCTTGGCTGTTCACATGTTGTTGGACTACTACTTCTATCATCCCAATACAGCCTAGCCAATAGTGAGGCTTGGTGATATTTACACCCCAATAACATCTGGGAGGTCACATATCTTCCCCTACACATGCACACAGATTTCCTTCACACAACACCTTTTAACACTGTACAGTTAGAGCTTTGTGATTTCACATTAACTGCCATGGTTCCATCTGAAGGAGTCTTAGAATCGATATTTAAAGGAAGGGCTTTTACAATTCTTGACCAGAGAACTTCTCTACTGGCCAGCAGATCAGAAACGCCCGGACTCTACAATCTATTGCCTTGTCAGTTAAAGAGAAATAGAATGGTATAATTATGAAGTATGGAAAAAGATGAAAATAAAAATTGAAAATATTCAGAAAATGGTCAAAACATATTTACAGTCGCCCCTCCAAGTCTGCGGAGGGGTGACCGCCATTAACAGCAATGGGGCACGTGTCCCATTCAAGCTTATGGAGCTTGAATACACATGATATTTGGAACTTGTGGTGGGTCCGGAATGGATCCCCCATGAGTTCCAAAGGCCAACTGTATTTGTTTTTAGTACTGAGGGAAATCCAGATAAGAAGAATGTTGCAGTGATAAGAATTTTTGCAGTTCAGGACTTATTCCACGTAAAACTTGCATGTGATTATTTTGCACAGGAAATAGCATTTTCTGAGGAGGAAATGGTATTTCCTGCATGGAAAATAATATTTCAGTGCAGAAATATTAATCTCTGCAGAGAAAATGCTGGTCTTTTCTATACAAATCAACCATGTGTAAATTTTATGTAGAATAAATCCCCAAGTACAGCATTTACTATGCAAGAATGAATATTTCTACACTGAAATATTATTATCCACACAGCAAATGTGGTTTTCTTTGCAAAACAGCCACAGGCAAATTTTGCACAGGAAAAATCCTAAATTGCAAATAGCCTTTGAAAACTGTGTTATTTTTTTTTCCAAAGACTTTCCTTCACCACAAAGAAAATTGCTGAAATTACTCCTTTCTACCTTCAAGGATTAATTTAGTGAAGAATTACATCCCTAAATGTGAATGGACCCTCAGTCATCTGAATCTGAGGTAAATGCCCCCAGTCTGCAATATTTTATGTGTTCATAAGCCACACATGTAATGATATAGCTGCAGAGGAAATGCACACATCCATCCTCCCCATTTGATTGAATGGTATTTGATTTTACATAAAGTATTTATATGCTTTCTTTCCATTTAAAAATTATCCACAAGGTAGTTCAGAAATAGAGATTAATCCCTACTATTTTTTTAAAAAAATAAATAGATGATGTTAGGGGAAAAACCATCATCTCTGCAATTAAAAAGACTCTATAATTAATTTGAGCTTTTAGTTCATTTGCTATAATTCAGAACATATTGCAAAAAGACTCAATGATACCTATTGTCCAGGAGGCAGATTATCTCAGCAGAAGACCTAAGTGCATTTGCAAATGATCATTTGCAACAGCAAATGTTTAATGTTTAAATTCCCTGTTATTTCTCCCTCTAGAACTCCAATAGCTACACTTTGATGAAGGCTAAGAAGTCAAGAAATTTATTTGGCTAAGATTATTATTACATCCTTCATTCAAGTAGAGCTGTAGCTAATTATTTCTCCTATGTTTCCAGTATAGATAAGTACAGCAAAGGTATTTACCTTCCACCCCCCTCGAATACCTAATTGTGGAAGAGAGACTCTGTTAATCTGTAACTACAAAATACTAATTCTATCTAATATTTAAAAAAGAAGATTTCATGTGAGAATGATTTCCCTGGTATTCCTGCTCAACATTTAAAAGCTTTGTACTGCCTGCCAAACAGGTGTTTGGTGTGCCGTTGAAAGCACAATTCTCTTTAGGAACACAGCATGTAAGGAGACCCACTGTAATACGCCATCTTACCAATATAAACTGTTGTCCAGACAAGGGGCTGGCAGGACTGTAATTCTGCTAGGAGAGCCATCCCAGTACATATAGTCCATTTAATTTAAATTATGTTCCTGAATTGCCTGATGTTTGGAACACAGCTGAGCAAAGAAAGATATGTCCCAGGATAACTCCCATGTGCTACATCTTCTAATATACAGTATACTGCAAAAGCAACGGGGCAGGGAATTTTATGGTAAGGATGGTGACAGTGGCTTGGATGTTTCAGCTGGCTTTCCTCAGGCCCCATTGCAGCCATGATTAAATTGAGTTAGCATCCTATGCCCAAGATGCTTGTCATATGCCTTCCAGAATAGATAAGGCCTTTCATACCCCTACTGTCCTTCTGTATAGCAATTAAACATTCTTTGCATTGGTTGGTAGAGGTCCTGCTGTTATGATGTCTTGAGGTAGCATGGAGACTACATTCTGTTTCAAGACAACTAGACATAATAATTTTTTCCCTGTTGTATCCAAATGCATTTGATGCAAATGTGCTCAGTATTATTTTTTTTAACATATTTATGTCTTGTGCTTTATCATGGGATCTTAGGGTAGTGAACAAAGAAGTTGCAAAGGAAGACTAAAAATACCAACAAATGAAGCCAATTTCACTCACAAATTCCAGTCCATTAACAGAAGCATGAACAAAGGCAATGGCTTCATGACATACCTGTTGTGTGTCTTCAAGTCATTTCTGATTTATGGCGACTCTAAGGCAAACCTATCATGGAACAAGTTTTGTTCAGAGGGGGTTTGCCTTTGCTTTCCTCTGAGGCTGAGAGAGTGTGACTTGTGGACAGTCACCAAAGTGGCTGAGTGAAGAGTCTACCCCTGGTCTCCAAATCATAGTGCAACATTCAAACCATTATACAGTGCTGACTCTCACTGCATGCAATATTAATACACATGATGACATGCTATATGTATTAATTCAAGAGTCCTTACTAATGCACACTTAACAAAAGGAATCTCCTCAGAGAATGTTTTAGACCTGAACAAAGTGACTAAGCAGATTTATTATTTTCACATATCAACACTAACTGACTACTGTTAAGCTCTGAAAGAACTATATCACTTTATGTGTTCCCTTGAAAATTTAAGGCAAGGATCATGATTTACATCTTTTTGGGATGCTATTATGTTCCATCCTACTCATGCTCCCACAAGTGTGTAAATATCTTTTTTATCCTGAGACCTGGGTATCACTCAGTACTGCATCTGAAGAAGTGGGTTTATATCCATGAAAGCTCATGTTAAAATAAAAACCAGTTACACTTAAAAGTGCTGCTACATTTCCCCCCTCTCCCCACCATATCTTCATATTTCCCCCTCTCCCCAGCATTTCCTCCTTTTTTATTTAAAACAATATAAACAATTTAAAATAGTTCCTGATTAAAAGCATTAAAATAAACAACTTGGCAAACATATTAAACAAGATGCAGATTAATACAGTTGTTAAAACAGAACTGTGTGCATGCACATTTGAAAATAAATCAAGTCCCAGTGGTTTTAATCAAAAAGCCATGTTTTGACTTCATTACAGAAAGAAACCAGTATTAGCAACAACAAGAACTACTTTGGGATGGCATTCCATTAATGGGATGCTGCAAGAGGGAAGGCCCTCTCCTATGGCCATCTGCAGTGTATTACTCCCACTAACATAATAAAAAGGAGCCCTCTGCAGTAGATGCCAGTCTTTGGGCAGCTTATACAGGAAAAGGCATTCCTTCAGGTATTGTGACCCTTTTATTTTTAAATGTCACCACCAGCACTTTGGATTCAGACTAGAAATATATTGGCCGCCATGCAGCTCCATTAAGACTGGAGTTGCATGTGTGTGTTGTCCATACAGTATACCAATCAAAAATCTTTCTATTGCATTTTGCACTATCTGTAGTTTCCAACTCATCCTCGATGGCACCCTCAGGTAAAGTACATTTTAGTAGTCTCATTGGTAGTTTACTAGTGCATTTGGAGTTTCCCTCTTTTGAGGTCTTTAAACAGAGGCTGGATGGCCATCTGTCAGGTATGCTTTGATTGAGAGTTGCTGCATGGCAGAGGGCTGGACTGGATGGCCCTTGTGGTCTCTTCCAACTCTATGATTCTGTGATTCTGGAAGAGATATTGTGGTTCTATCCAGGAAAGACTATAGCTGTCGCAAGAGATGAGCCTGATGCCAAGAATGTCAAGATACAGAGTCCAGCTAGGCCTCTAGTGGCAAAAATGAATCTAGGAGTTCTTGCAAGCTATGCCTCTATTCTTTCAGGAGAAATGCACTCCCTTCCAAGACAGGCTGTTAACCCAGTTTCCAGACCTGAGAGGCACTAATCCTTGGAGACTGAAATGGGTCCAGATACATTGTTTCCTTAATCTCTGAGCGTGGAAGTAACATATTAAAACACATTACCCTAATATATTATTTTGCTTACTAAAAGGGGCTTAATCTTGTTGCATTTTTGTGATTAAATTGAGCTGGCTTTCTATGACCTGAATAGTGCATGAAGTCACCAAAATATGAAGCAGACCTTCTTTCTTATCCTTATTGCACCCCTGAAGCATATGTTCCCTTCTGTCTTTGGTTCATGGCCTTGTTGGATCTCTAATGTAAAAAATGTTTGCAAAAGAAAGAAGGTGAGAATCTTTTACTCAGTCCAAGAATCCCAATAGGACTGCAATGCAGAGAAATGTTAAGCAACTACATGATGGGGTATCTAAATAATAGTTTAAAT
>NC_056525.1:116444024-116445172 GCF_019175285.1 Sceloporus undulatus
TATATTTCCTAGTTTATGGAATGCTGCTCTGAAACCATCACTACTGAGTTTAAAAATGAAAATAAAATGACATTCCCTAAAGCTATGAACTACATTTTCATAATTATATTAATGAATCTGAATTTTTTAATGCCTCCCATCACCAAATCAGATCCAAAATACTAGTTGCTTTTAAATGGGGGGGAAAAACATATTTTTAACAGAGCTACAGGGCAACTCAATCAAAAATAATAAATATTGTAAATGTTGGCTAAAGTCTAAATTAAATATGAAACTACATAAAGTTTTCATATTCACTAAACTTTATATCCAAATTCATATTTCATTTTGCAGGGATGCTAAGGGAATAATGTGGGTACCAGTTTAATAGCAGCTATGATCCAGCAATTTGAAACAGTCTTAAAATTTTGAGAAACAAGATTTTATCCTTATCATGATAACTTTTTCCCAGTGTCAATAATCTGTTGGTAAAATCCTTTCCAGGGACATGAGATATCTTGGGCCCAGCAGATGCTTTAGGTATCCATTGCCCATCCCCATTCTTTTTTGTTCTTTTGTGCCACTCTGGATTGAGCTGTTGAGAGTTGAAATCCAAAACATCCAAAGAACCAAAGATTATTTATTGCTGATCACCACCTGAATGTATCCAAGTCTATTTCCCTATGATACACATCCTCTGGAACAATCTGATAAGGGAAGTCTGCTTGGTCACTCAGGCTGCATCCAGACTACAAAAATAATCCAGTGTGATACCACTTTAACTGCCATGGATTTCTGGGAACTATAGTTTTGTGAAATCTTTAGCTTTCTCTATTAGAGAGCCACAACAAGCCACAGTTCCAGGAATTCCATAGCATTGAGCCATGACAGATAAACTGGTGTGAAATTTGATTAATTTTGCAGTCTGGATGCATCTTAAACAGAAAAAAGGGATATCGGCTGGCTTTACAGAGGGAAGCTAAGGAACCTTTCCAACAGTCAGAAGTTGTTGTTGTTGTTGTTGTTGTTGTTGTTGCAGCTGCTGCTGCTATTTTCCACGTTTATCCTAGTCCAGGTCTCAAGGCGACTGACAAAAGCTACACATTCACACCATACAAAACTTAATAATAATAATAATAATAATAATAATAATTTGTTTATTTATATAC
>NC_056525.1:116445272-116591291 GCF_019175285.1 Sceloporus undulatus
ACCGCTATGATCTTTGGAATAGCGGTGAACAGCAAGTAAGCTAATTAGCAAGTAAGCTAATTTGCCCCCAACAGTCTGGGTACTCATTTTAGTGACCTCAGAAGGATGCCAGCCTGAGTCGAGCTTGGGCCCTTTTGCTGGTCGTGAACTCGCAACCTTGTGGTTTTGAGTGAATGGCTGCAGTACAGGCATTTAACCACTGCGCCACCAGGGCTCCTAAACGTATAATTAAGATACAAATCAAATTAAAACCAGCTTAAAAATCTTAATGCAGTGGTTTAGTGGTTAAGATGCAAGTTCTGATAATCAGAAGATTGGATGGTTGGAAGTTCGACACCCGAGTGCTGCATGATGGGGTGAGCTCCTGTCACTAGTCCCAGCTTCTGCCAACCTAGCAGTTCAAAACCATGCAAATGCAAGTAGATTCCACTTCAGTGGGAAGGTAACAGTGTTCAGTGCAGTCATGCTGGCCACATGACCACCAGAGTAGTCCTCGAACAACTCTGGGTCTTCAGCTTAGAAACGGAGATAAGCACCACCCACTACAGTTGGTTACAAAAACAAACAGACAAGTTTCATTTATATACTGCTTCATACTGCCTAAGCAGTGTCTAAGCGATTTACAACTGTAAGCTAATTTGCCCCCAACAATATGGGTTCTCATTTTAGCGACCGCGGAAGGATGCAAGCCTGATTCGAGCTTGAGCCCTTTTGCTGGTTTTGAACTCACAACCTTGTGGTTTTGAGTGAGTGGCTGCAGTACAGGCATTTAACCACTGCGCCACCAGGGCTCCTGGCAGAGCTAGCTTCAACCTTAGTGCAACCAGGCACCCTTTCTTGCCAGCACCATTACTGGATTCTAACCCTCCTTCCACTGAAATTACCTGGGCAGTAATGTCACATGAACACACTAGTTCAGGAAGCATAGAACAAACATGTCAAGGGATTTCCTTTACCTTTACCCTTTTTAAATATCTTGCTATTCAAATGATGGCAATAAATAAGACAATACGGTGTGTTATGCAAGGTCCTCTCCCCCTGAATAATCAGTCTTCAAAAGCCACCTGAAACAAACAAAATCTTCAACTGCCTATGGAAGGATAGCAAGCAGATCCACCTAGTTCAGACTAGGACCAGCCCCTGAATAAGGTGTTACCTGTGACATTCCAGACAGGACTATGACAATAATGAGATCAAGCGAAAGCTCTTATCTGAATTTATTAAGACTCAAGTCTTTGTGACTCAAATCACAAAGCAAGAAACTGTATTACAGATAGGTGGCACAAGCCAAGTGGGGAAAGACTCAATCAGCCAAAGATGACCAAGGGACATTTCTTTATCTTTAAGCATTAATAATTAAAACTCATCCCATAGAATTAGACCTGACAGTCTTCTGAACACATACACTGCCAGAATTGTAGCAACAATTGAAGAAAATCTCACTGAAAGTTACAATGACAATGGGGGAAAGATCCTTCTTTGCTATCCCCACCAAAGAAGTTATAATAATGACTTCTAACATGGGTTCAGTTTTTACCCACCTGGATTCATATCCCTAAAATCAAATATATACCAAGAAACTGAAAATTCTGAAGTAAGAGTTCAAAATTCAGAAAAGGACTAAATCTGAAATCAGAACTGGATTCCAATCTGCACATCTTTGGGAAAGTGAGGATTAGTTCATTTTGATCTGAAATGTAAGTCAGATTAAATCCATGAGTATACCTAATCCCAACTGTCTGAAGATTCCCCTCTAAGGAAGGAGCATATAAATGGGTATGCTTATAGGAACTTTTCTCACGTGTATCAAGTGTGGTGCTGGTAACAGACAGGGCTCTGAGTTCACCAATGATCCCTCAAAAGTATGGATGGTGTTCTCCTTCATACTCAAAAATGTTGAGCTGCTTTGAGACCACAGTTAGTTCTTATGCCTACCCATTCTAAAAGTAATCTGTTTCGGGTATGAGAGTGAAACATGCCTCCAATTTTAATTCAGGGAATAACTGTGTCTCACAAATTCCCTGGTACAAATCATACTGATAATCTCACACGCAAGTCTCTAATTGGAACTCTTGGAGCTCTATAAGCCACCATAAGAAATAAATTGTAATGAAATAACATCCTTGCATTTAATTATCTTAATCATCTTGTTTTTATTATAGTGTCTGGCACATGCCATGGGCTATCTTTTGACAAACTATTTCTCCCATTTCAAGACACATGTGGTCTTTAATACAATCCAATTTAAATTCCACGTATCTCTTAAAAGCTGCCTTGCTGTTTATTAATAATTTAAAGCAAACTAAACAACAACAAAACTTTCTGAAATACTAACAACATTCAATTGATTTGACATACTGAGTGGAATTCATCCTTTTAATTGGGTACACAGTTACTAGACTCTATTCATTTTCACTTCAGTTTATGGACATTCTCAGGGTCTGTGTAGACCATCACATACGTTGGGAGATGGAACAAGTGCTTTTTTTTTTTGTCCTGAGGGTTGAATTAATCATTACTTTAATTGCTGCTTAGCACTAACTTTTAAAACAACACAGGTTGACCTCTATAACTCTGGAACCAATATCTAAAGTTTCAGATATCTGTGGCTGGAAAAGCAGGGACACGTAACAAAGAGCCATGCAGTAAAATGCCTAGGGGGTGTCCCCCCTGGGAATCCCTAGGTCCTCCAACTTCATCCTCTGAGGTATGTTTGTACCACAAGTATTTTATTTTAATAGGGATTTCTGTTATCTACAATTTTCAATATCCATGGTAAGTTCTGGAACTGAACCCTCATAGATACTAGATAGGTGTGCTCTTCATTTTCATGAAGTCCATTTAACTACCAAAAAACTAAAATCATGACATTTGCTAAAAGGCCCAAGAACCAAAACTGGATTATAGATGGTCACACAATTGAACAGATCTTCTTCTAATATCTGGTGGTAATCCTTCATGATACTAGAAATAGAAAAGTGCATGAGGACTATGCTGCCAGGGAGCTCAACAGTCATCCACAAGTTTTTTATGACAAGAGGAGGCCATTATATTCCGGTAGCACTCAAACTCTTTGAAGCCAAATCAGTTGCACAACTGCTTTATGGATCCCAACTGGAACCCCTTCCCAACTCTGCACCATTACAACTTGTGCAATCCAAATTTCTAAGATCAGCATTCCAAGCTCCAAAGTGTGTCTCTAATGCAATTCTGAGACTGGAGTCAGGCTTGATGAAAATGGAGACCAAAGGGTGGGTAACTATACTCAGCTACTGGATCAGACTATCCTTCTTTCCCATTGGCCTTGCTGTACTTACTCTGACTGATGAATTCCAGTCTATGTGGAAACAGATGGTGACAATTAAAATTTATTTACTGGATTTCTATCTAGATTTTTTGCTCAGCATTGGATATGAAAAGGCTAAAGCAACCATCAAACAATGGATGGTAGAAATAGAGCGACAGCTAGTCCTAACTAGTGCCCCAACTTTTATTGTTAGTAACTCCAACAGGTACTTGGCATCACCTATGGCGTATTTAGCAAAACTTGAAGTGCCTAAACACTGAAGAGCCTTTACTTTAGCATGATGCAATGCCCTCCCTTCATCTGTTCTTGAAAGCCGATGTAAGAAGATCCCTTTCTCAGACAGACTATGTTCCTGTGACTGTGGCCAAAAAGAGACAACAGTGCATGTACTACTCCAGTGCTCATACTACAGGGACATCCACCTCAGCCTTATTTCATCTCTGTTGTATAAACATCAAGGACACACCAGCCAGTTTTACACTTGTTTTCTGCTTTCAAAGATCAACAACATATAATGTTGCCAGATTCTGTGCAGATGCGCTTAAAATCTGACAGACAGTGACCTCCTCAGTAGGCTAGTATTAATCTTGCCACACTAGATTTTAATAGGTTACTTTAAATAATGTTCTTAACATGCTTTTTTTACCTTGTTTTTACTATTACCTTCTTTTGTTCTGTATCTCCTTTTTAGTCTGCTGGTTTCTGTCCGTAATAAAAATTAACTGAACATGAAGTCCACGATGCAAATGGACTGGAGGTTTAGCATTTCCCTCCCTAACCATGATCACAATGAAAATCACCCCCTGCTCTCCCAGTATATGTAGCAATTAGATAGAAACCTCTGTGTAGCCCCCCACCCCATACTAGTTGCCAAAAAATGGTTTAATCATGATTGCAGCTAGAGAGGGGTTTACAACATCCCTGTCCATGTCCCGTAGTGGAGTAAATCCTTTTAGGTTGCAGATATTGCCACATGCCTTAGCAAAGTCCTTGTTTGTATGTGAACATTTTAGATATTTAGCATGGCCAAATCTAGGGAAGGAAAGCATTTTTAAAATATTTGGGAAATGATTTTTAAAAAATGTGATTCCTGAGTGCTGGGAAACCCTGATGGTTAAAATCCTGGACTGAAAAGAATCTTTATAGTTCAGCACTTATTCTTTACAATATTTGCACACACACACACACACACATAAACCGAACAGAAAACAGCATTTTCTGCACAGAAATAATGTTTCTGTTCAGTAGAAAAAATGTTGGTTTCCCCCAACAGTTCTAATGTTTGCAAAGGTGGCTTATTGCTTATATTTGATCTGATCTATTGACCACAACAAATAGTACATCTGGTACTTGTGCTGAAGATTCAGCTTGACTACATAATAAAAGGGGATGACGAGTGAAATATTCTCCATAGCCACTTTCAGAAATCATCTGAGCTGCATGCTCAAGGCTGAGTTAATTCCTACAAATGCCATCTGAGAGTGTCATTCTTCCTTTTCTCTGTGAAGAAGAGGTGTAGTGAAATTCTCCCAGTCAGTGTTTCCAAGATTCAGCTGAGTATCTATGTTAAGATTTAGCCAGCACTTCACTGGTACCAGCTGACAGCCCACAATCTCAGTATCCAGAGGTGTCACTAGAGGGTGCTAGGGTGTAGCACACACCCGGAGACACCCTACAAATGGAATGACACCACTACTCCCCAAAGGTCCAAGGATGGGGACTCACTAAACCCAAATGCTTGCTTGCCTGTGGTGAGCAAAAGAGTGTCTCTGTCTTTTGCTCACTGAGATGTACCTCAGTCCATCCCTTTGGGCAGGTTCAGTGAGCAGAGAAAGATCAACCAAGCTTGGAGACTGGTGGTGGCAGCAACACCTTTACCAGCCTGGGAGTTTGCCAGGTGGTGCAGCTGTTCTGCAAGCCTGTGTCTGACAAGGCCACTCCTTTGAGCAGGGTCAATGGATACTGGAGAAAGGAGACACTGGCTTGCTCACCTTTCCCTGGTGGCACAGTGGTTAAATGCACAAACCATAAGGTGATGAGTTCAATACCAGACAAGGCTCAGGCTCAAATCAGGCTTGCATCTTTCCGAGGTTGTTAAAATGAGTACCCAGCTTGTTGGGGGAAATTAGCATACAGTTGTAAACTGCTTAGATACTGCTTAGGTGGTATGAAGTGGGATATAAATAAAAATGCTACTTTATTTGCCCCCAGGTTGAAGCTTGGCAGTGGCACAGCAGTGATGATACCTGTCCCCCTTCAGTCAATGGAGCAGCCAGCTGGCAAGCACAGAGACCAGTAAAGTTGCCCCCACTGCTATGCTGCCATTGCCGAGCTCTGGTCCTTGGGCGGAGAAAGATCCTCCAGGCTCAGACAGAGCTCATCTCATGACAAAGTAGCTGCCAGGTGCTGGTAGAGGTGCTGCGATCATTCTGCCACTACCGCCAATCTTTGAACCACGGGCAGAGAAAAGTCCTACAGGCTCAAAGCTTGGTGGCAGGGCACAATGGCAGAAGCACCTTTGTCAGCCCCTGCACTTGCCCAGCAGCAGGGAGACAGCTGATGCAGCTGACACCATGCCACAGAGCTCTGAGCATGGAAGATCTTTCTATGCTCATGGCTCAAAGCTTAGTGGAGGCAGCAGGGGGGCGGCGGCTTGTGAACCTGCTCAGTGGCTGTTCCATTGGCAGAATAAGTTGCTGGAGGGAGGGAAAAGGGGTGGGACATTCCACACTATTGTCAGAATCTCCAGTGACTAGAGACAGTGGAGTCTCCTTTTACACCAACCTAGAAGGAGGAGGGACCTGAAAAAGGCACATCTAAAGGGAGATTCCTTGGACCCTATGGGGACCTTCCACAGGTCAGATTAGGCTTGCAGAGCCAAAGATAGCCTCTTCTGCCTTAGAGGGAATAAGTAGCTTTTAGGGATGTTTGCGCCTTTAATATCTATATCCAAACTATTCTTCAGAGTTCAATAATATAACATAAAGTCTTTGGATTGTCTGGAGTTGTGCCATTCAGTGTTGAGAACTGATTTTTACCTTCATATGCATTGGGGGGAAGGATCATGGGGAAATGCTCCAGCTGGACTGGAAATGTTATGAAGTCAATATTGTCATCAACAGGAGATGAGCAAGAAAGTTATTTCCAGCCTATTTGCTCAGATAAGATTTCTCCCTGCAGTGTATTGTAAAGGCCATAACATTGTTTTCAATAGTCTTGCTATTGAAGTCCTTAGGTTTATTTTGATGGCTTATAGTGATAGCAGAAAGTGTTGACCCTGAGGTTTTTATTTTTTAAAAAATAATAATAATAAAGAGTGCTATAAATAAAAAGAAAAAGGAAACTCTCCTTCTTTCACTGACTTCTTTATTATTGTCTTCTTCCTGTTCTTAATTGGTTCAGCCTATCATCCAAGGAGGGTTCTGACATTTCTTCTTAAAACAAAATTCCACAAAAGAGATTGGATTTTATATGTCCTTCTCTGGAACTTTTATTTCAAATGGTTATGGTGCTGGCTCACATTTGACATCACTGCTAACCTAAAAAAATTCTGTTTGTTATAAGCAGGTAGGGTGCAAGGGCATTGAACAATATACATCAGAACTGCAGGCTGACGTCTTTTTTTTTAATGCAGCCAGGATGGGTGAATATTTTGCTTTTTGAACATTTTTAAAGTGCTTGTGATGCCTGTGTTAAAAGCTGTATAGTGCATAGAATTGTAGGTTTACAAATGTAATATTATGCTACATCAATAGAAATATAGTGTCTAGATCAAGGGAAGTAATAGAGCCACTCCATTCTGCTTTGGTCAGGACTTGCCTGGAATATTGTGTCCAGTTCTGGGTACCACAATTCAAACCTGGAATACTGTGTCCAGTTCTGGGCACCACAATTGTTGACAAACTGGAACGTGTTCAGAGGAGGGTGAGTAAAATGGTGAAGAGTCTGGTGAAGAGTCTATGCCTTATGAGAAGAGATTTTGGGAGCTGTGTATGTTTAGCCTGGAGAAGAAACAGTTAAGGGGTGATATAATAGCCCTGTTTAAGTATTTGAATGGGTGTCACTTTGAGGATGGAGCAAGCCTGTTTTCTGATGCTCCAGAGACTAGAACACGGAACAATGGATGCAAGCTAAAGGAAAAGAGATTCCACTTCAACTTTAAGAGGAATTTCTTGACAGTAAAAGATGTTCAGCAGTGTAACACACTCCCTCAGAATGTAGTGGAGTCTTATTCCTTGGCGGTCTTTAAACAGAGGCTGGATGGCCATCTGTCAGGGATGCTTTGACTGTGTTTTCCTGCATGGCAGGGGTTGGACCTTGTGGTCTCTTTCCACTCTGTCATTCTATGAAGGTCCTGAGATCAGTATAATATGTGCTTCCCTACCACTCTGATCAGCAGCAGCCAATAATATGGAGTGAAAAGAGGAAATTAATCAGTACACTGATGTCAGGTTACTGTGGTACACATTTCATTAAACATTAATACTAGAAGGAAGCACCAACCAAGATTGGATTAATCCCCCCACCATCTCCTGCCCAACACACATTTTTGTTGATTAAAAAAAAATTGGACAATTTCCCTTTTTATCTTGAACCAATTCAGGTATCATTCAATTTCACCTGAGTCAGCAGCAATAGTCTGTCAGCATAAGATGGTTTCTTAAAATTTCATAATATTTTTATTCTGTTAAAATTTTATAATGATTTCATGCATTTATAATGAATTTATACTTCTAAATTTTATTATTTTTCTTTTTATTATAATTTTAAAAGTGAAATCTCAACCATTACCTACTTTTACATTTTGATGGTTTATTGTGATTGATTGATTGATTGATTGACTGAGGTTTGTTGACTGATGTTTGTTGATGTTTGATCAGTTGATCATAATAAATAATTATATAAATATAATACACCTGAGTCAGAAACAGAAATTCAGAAGATTTTCTGAAGATTGCATTACATGTTACAAAGAACACAAAGAACACATCATATAACACTCTGATAACTAACTATATGAACAGGATACCATCCCTGTGGCTATTGCGTCTACTGCTGTTATAGTTCAAAACTCAGTTCCCAGACCAAAATGCCCATCAGAGATATGTTTTACAGCATTTTATCACTTGTAAGAGCAGTTTAGTTACTTATATCATAAAGTGCAAGTGCTTAAAGGTTTATGCAGGAAAAATTACTAGACCCCTCAAGAAACAGATAGTGATACACTTTTGCAATATATATACATATTTATTTAAAATGTCCCCTTAGTGAGTAATTTCTTGGAATGTCATTCTGCAACAGACCTCCGATTTTGGGCTATAGAAAATGTTATGAGGATCCTGTTTAAAATGGAGGTGGAATAGATTTTAAACTTAAAATATCGGGTCCCCAAAGACCTGTATGAGGATCTTGACTTTCTCCTACTCCTGTCAAATGTTTTTGATGGTTTTCAGATTGTCCATTTCTCTTCAGTCGAGATCTATCTATGTGTTCTTTGAATGCTGTCATTTTTTAATTTTAATTTGGTTTTATTTTTTCACCATCTGCTTACAATACACAATAAGCCTTCAGACTTCATCCATGTTTTCTTTTCTCCTGAAAAATTTCTAAGAGTTCCTAGTTCAGAAATCTTTCCATCTGCATTTTAAATAGGTATGTCTACGTACCTATTTAACAGTGTACAAATCTTATAATGATTTTATGAAATGTCTCATTGTATAAGACCTAAAAAGGTCTTAAGAGTTTAGTTCAAAACACTACACCTCCCACTCCATATCCTAAGACTCAACATCAGTAACAACAACAAAAAGGATGTCACCTTCTTGCATCAGTCAGAAAAAACTAGGTGACAGTAATGGTTACTGAAATCTTTCAAAACTACATTATTTCAACAGCTTTTCACCAAAACTGTGGATTGGAGATCTGTGTCTATTGATTAGCTGCTGCAGTCAGAAAACTATGTTATCCACTGCCTCTCAATCTATTCTAGTCTAAGGGAAAATGAAGTTTACCTTGAAAGCTAAGGTGAATTAGCTGCTGGTAGAGACTCTGTGGAAGATGGCCCTATCCCACTGGGCTTTTCCTCCTTCTCTCTGTTGCCAGTTCTTTCTGAACTTTCTAAAGTAAGAATGGCACTGTCAGGTTTGTTTCTCTGGTAGTATTTTTATTCAGCTGGGATTATGAGAATTGTACTAACGCTGAGAAAATTGTTATTAAGAAAAGAAATAGTGGCCAGGTTCATGCGTCAAAGGAGCTACCATTTGCTACACCATCTTTGTCCCTTTTTCTCTTGGAGACTACGGACTTTATCACATGAATTTAATTCTCTCCGCCATCACATTAGTGAAAGGAAATGAATACTAACCAGTTTGAGAGGTTTCCATAGCACACGTCCCTTCACAAGCATAACGGGGGCTGTTATTGCCATTGATGGTCCCTCACATTCTCACCCATACTCCTGCCCTGCCTCCCTGCCCTCTTCTCTACCCAACATGCCTTTCTTTACTTTTCTTTCTTTTTTCCATATGTGTGTGTTTATGTCTGTGTAGTTAGAAGCTGGGTTTTTTCATGCACACACAGGTACATGCATGCATATATGGTCATTTAGATAAATAGATATAGATATAGATCATCCTAAATGTGATGATTCTCATGGTTGTTTGGCATTTTCTAGATAGGACCTTCTCACTGAGGAGAAATGCTTCCCAAAATGAGAGTTCCTTCCTCAGATGAAAATTAGCATGAAATAGATGTGACACACAAAACACAGTGACTACTTGAGGGGTGTTGGTAACTTTTGTATATTGGTTGAAGAATGCAACAGTGATTGGGTGAGAATTAAGTTCGTGTGATAAAGTCCAAATGACTTTTTCCAAATGTAATTTTTTTACCACTTTAGATATTTATTCTCCATATTAATAAATGGTTGAACAGAGAACCTTTTGAAAAGACCTATGGTTCTTTTTTATTTGATCTTTTTAATCTCTGTGACTGGCTATATATCTTTCCTCTTACATGCCTGTAATATAAATGACTGATCTTTCCTGAAATCCAGCTAAGCATATCTGTGACAAGAATATAAATTTGCCTGTTGACTTTTAATATTGAAGCATAATAACATTTATGTCTTCCCTCCTTTATTGATTTCGGCCCTACTTCTTTGGGCTTAAGCCCCAGTGAACTCAGCAGGACTCGCATCTCAGTAGACAAGCATAGTGGATTGAAATGCCAGGGGCTTTCTAAATCATTTCACATTTATACCTTTTCATGTTTTTCCTCACTAAACTACATATGAAAATACTAAAGACAACATTATCATTGCATTCATTGCATTATTGTGGTAATTATCCCAAGACTGAACTATAAAGAAAATTATAGCAGTGTGTTTGAATACATGGTTCATGCGTTCAGCTATGTGTGGGTAGGCTTGGGGGTGCGGGTGGGAGATTGCTACACTTCTAAGCTGCCTTTTCTCTGATAGCTTCAAAGCAGAATAGATAGGCTCCTAGCAGTGTCACTGAACAGTCTGAGGCACATATAGTTTCAACAAGAGCATGTGTGAGAGGAATTGGACAGCTTTGTTTACAATGACTTGGAGTTTTGCACAGAAAGAAATGCAGCCTGGGTAATACATTATTTTATTTTGATTTGTTTTTGAGGAGGAGGAGGAGGAGGAGGAGGAGGAAATTATTCAGGCAACCTACATGATTAGAACTGGGATCTGACTACCGCAATACAATCTATATTCAGTGCAGTCCAAAGTATGAAGCAGGAGTCTTTCCCAGAATTGAAAGAGCAAGGCAAGATCTTGTTAAGCTGTACTAAGTTTGGACAGCCTTGTCTCCAAACTAAACAAAGTTCTATTTTGCAGAGAACCTTTGTTTGAAAGACTGAATAAACAACACTTCTTAAAGCACTATTGTGCATTCTTCCAATACAACCAGGCATGACAGCACCTAATCATTCTGAAAAAAGATAAAACAACATTTTTTTTCCAGTTTAGGTATTCTTTTGGTTTTGCTTCCATGTGATGGAATCTTTCCAGGTAACAAACTAAAGGTTGTGGGCTTTGCTTCTGTTGGTCTCTTGGGTTCACTTCTAATGACTTGTCACCTGCCCCACCCGATCTAGTGGGCAACCACTGATGTTCATTAAGCCACACCTTCTAAAAATTTAAAGAAGAGCACTGCTTTTGTAATTACTTATACTCAAAAACAATGAAATCAAAATGGACTAATGGATGTGTAATCTGATATTGATGAACTTGAACTGAATCTAAAGAACTTCCCCTATGCCTGCTTTTCACTGCAGGGGCAATACATCTTAAAACTTCTATTGATGCAAAAATTTTGCTGCATTCCTTCCTTCCTGTGTAAACTTTTTTTTATGTATATTATATCAGCACTAGAAACAGCCTCCCATCCAGGAGGAATCCCTAAAAACATGACATTTACATTTGGAGCAGGACTAAGAAGCATGGCTTCCATCACCCCCTCCACCCCCTACATGTTTTCTTGAATGTGTTGCCACTTGTGTCACTGATGACATATAGATGACATGCATTTTGAAGTGGCACAACCTAATGGGAACAACAACCATGCCAAAAAAGAAATGAATACACCTGAATAATGAACAGACACCTCAACTGGAATCGATTCACCAACCTGGAGAGAAAATGAATAGCAAACCAGTTTAAATGTAAGTGAGCATGAAACCATAAATTGTTTTCCCCGCTGAAAATGCTTTCAGTCATCATCCTATGTGTCTTCTTTTATTTTCCAGGTTTTTCCCCCTATTAGCAAAGCAAGAAATGCCCCTGTCTAAATTATGCTTTATCTTTACTGTCAGATAAAGAATGAAAGTGTACCTTACTTCTTTAGATGTGTTTCTTTCGGCTCTCTTTTAAGGATTTGACCTGCATAAATCCAGTTAGATTTTCATTTTCATTGTTGTATCTAATCCAACCACTTTGTTATCTTTGAATAGGTTTTTCCTCCTCCTTTTATTTTGTTCCCCATAGAATTCCATTGATCTTGTTGACAGTATTTTACATTTTATCCTACGCAAACTGCTCAGTACATTCAGTCATTCATCTCATGTCTATATTTTTCCTTTTCAGCATGACAGGAGGTTCTAGCCTCCTTTCATGGCAGCTTACTTTCCCTCCCTATTTGATCACCTTGTTTTTTCCCCCACTTTTATGCACCTGAAACTGGTAATAGCTGTTATGTGATAATAGGATACATTACAAAAAAAATACAACTTGTGGATATCTTCATAAATATAACAGAGGGAAACTAAGTTTTAAAGTCTTCTAACAGAGGAGAAAGCAAAACTTACTGATTCTTCCACTAAACCAGAGGCTTCTGAATGCTTACCAGGAGTGGGCAATTTCAGAGAGGGTAAGGGGGCACATACACCACTGGTGCTCTGGACTGGAACAGAACTAATGTGGAGTTATTTACAATTTTGTATTATTATTATTATTATTATTATTATTATTATTATTATTATTATTATTATTATTACATTTATTTGTATAGCACTATATGCTTTACATAGCGCTTTACAGATGAGAAAAAATAACAATCCAAAATAGAAACAAAAATATTATATTTGAGATGATTTTTGGATGGGGTGGTGGAGTGGCATAAGCATTCCATGAACTGGCAGCAAAATGACCACATTTGGTGGCAGTTCTGAACTGTTTGGGGATTGCTGTCTAACTTAAAATGATGAGATCAGACACAGATGTGGGTTGAAATTGGTCCACTTTATTTAAGGAATTAAACTATTTAACTGTTTCTTGAAAACTTGCAAATTTGAAGGGAGCAACCTGATGCGGGAGCCATTGTGGCAGGTGGTCTATTCCTCAGACCACTTCCTCAGCTTCCCTTGAGTGAAATACCTGTGCTCTGAAGATAAGCTAAGACTGGGTTGCTCCCCGGCCAGCTCGCATCTGGAACGCCAACCTGAGATTTCCACAGTCAACTCACCAGACTTGACTGAAGATTATATCCCAGGTCAGCCCTAAGGTCTCTTTTCCTCTCCCCTTACTCACAAGACCTAAGAATAAAGTTTAAGAGGCCTAACCTTCACCCCAAGTGGGTGCCATAGGTGTTCATGTGACTCCTAATTCTCCCCCATAACCGAAAGTGACTGCCTATTTAAGTCCACACCTGAGCTGATTTCCAAGTCCCCGAACAACAGGGTGAGGTAGACGAAAGACCCTTGGAAAGGGGGAAAAATTCCTACCCAGCCTAAAAGAGAGCCTTTAGGGCTGAAGGGTGGGGGATAAATACTGTAAATAAATAAATAAATAAATGGCGACCAATATAGCCACACTGAAGTTGAGGCAGGAGAGTGGGACAACAAAATCTCACAAAAAGGAGAAGGGAGGGTGGCGCAGGCTTAAATAGCCTATGCCCCACCCCCTAATCTTCTCCAGACCTGGCACAATGTGCCATGTCCAATCATTTACTGGTCTCTATTTAAGAAGCCAGCAAACTCCCATCTTCCAGCATGCAGCCCTGTGGATGTAGATAACATTAATAAAGCGGTGACAGAAGTGATCCCCAAGAACTGTTTGTAGCCCAAAGAACACAATTTGCCTGTTTCTGCTTATACTGTGTATCTGAGATTGACTCTGTGTATTCAGCCGTATTTCTGATGCTGAATTAGGGCTGTCATGTATTTCTTTTCATGTGTTCTTCAACTTTAGCACTATTACAGTGAGATATATATCTTTATCTTCTCTATAGTGCAAAAATGTTTAATCCGACCAGCCCAAATGAGGAAAAAATTGGTTCATTTTTAAAGAAAACCTAACTCCTGAATGTTATGTTTTTATCCTGCCTTTATTCAACCCGTGGTGAGTTCATGTGTCCCATCCTTTCACTATTCACATCTAGCACAACCTAGTGCTCTATGAGAGGCTAAGACAAACTATGTAGTATGGTTGCAGTGATTCTAGAGTTAGGGAGTGCGTACCATTCACACGCTCCCTAAGCCTAGTATGTCCTCCGTACGTAAAAATGGCTTTGCCCTGCCTACATGGGCGCCACCATTTTGACGTGACAGCTGTGCTGCATCCAAACAGTGCAGCATGGCCATGATGTACTGGGGCCACTTCAGGGTGCTTGTGGCGCCCTTTCAGCGGTGGTGAAAGGAGCTCCAAAATGGAGCTCCTTTCACTGCGTGTATTGCTGGCGCAGCCTTTACACAGCCACGCCAGCAATACAGAAGAGAAAGGGGCCAAGTGGTCCCTTTCTCTCTTTCCCCGCCGCTGTCTGGGTGTCCTTGGGGCATGAAGCCCCAAGGACACCCCTTTCCAGGCTGCAGGGAAGCGGCATTTTGCTGCTTCCCCAAGGCCTGGAAAAGCGGCAGATCGGGGCCTCCGGGGTGCCACTGTGGCCACTCAGGCCCCAATCTGTCAGGGAAAGTGGTGGGTGCAGGCTGCCCCAAAGGGACAGTCTGTAGCCTGCCTATATTTACATGTTGCATTCAATAAATGTACAGTAGATTGGTTTAATTGGTTGCTTCTTATTTGCTATAAATGAGTAACACTTCTTGTTAGTAGGATGCCACTGTCGGTGTAGGGTAATGGTTTGAGTATTGGATCAGAATTCCAGAGGCCAGGATTTTAATCACTGGTCAGTCATGGAATCCTACTGCGTGACTTTGGAAAATGTATACTCTCTCAGCCTTCAAGGAAGATAATGGGAAATCTCCTCTGAACACATCTCATCAATAAAACCCTATAATAGGTTCAGTTGGAAGTCACAGTTAGTTTAAAGGTATACACCAATGAAAACAACAACAAGTGTGTCACTGATGTGTTAGATTTTTAAAAGTGATCATGTTCATTTAATTTTTAAAAAATAAAAATAACACCCTCAAATTAAATATCACCTACAAAATAAGGCTGTGAAGTAACAAATGATCATTACCCATCACACACAAGTAATAAGTAACATTAGTAATCAGCGGTTGGGATCCTGTTGCTATCCACTTCCTTTTATTTGTGTGTGTATGTGTTTTTAGGTAATTGTATAAGGAACAATTCAATAACTCCTTGTACCATTCCCTTACCCAATACAACCAATCTTTTCTATGCTGAGTAGGCCAAAAAATGTATTGTTTCTTTAAAAAAATATTAAAACAAAACAAAAAAAACTTGAGAAGTTAAAACAGAACCATAGTTCAGCAGACATAATATGAAACCATTGATTGTTGTTTTTGAAGGTCATTAATTTATTCAGGAAAGTTTAAAATTCATGACTACCCTATAAGTCTTGGTGTGGATGGCTCAGATCAGGAAACAACATTATTCCATAAATTCAGTTGTTGAGACAATAGCAGAGGAGTATATTCTAATCTAAAGAATTAACAAATTTAAAAAAGGAAACAATTTCTCCTCAAAAGAAGTATGACACAAAGTAGAGCTGTTAACCCTGTCTGTTATACACCCTTTACCACCATTTCTCCATGAGCAATCCAGTTCTGTGCTATCTCCAAACAAGTAATGGCAAGAAGGAAACAAATTATATCATTATGTGTTAGCTTCTTATTGTTGCCAATAAATACGGGCAAAAGAAATAACCTAGAGCAAGAGTCAAAACTTAGATTTGTGATACCCAAGATAACTGAAAGTACAGAGAGCCAAAACTGTTAGCTCTTGTCACAGTGTAACCACATGTATATAAATGTACCTGTGCAATCACAATCCCTGCAACACTTAGGAGATATATTGCTTGTAATTTCCACTAACTTAATTGGAGTAAATTGCCATTTGTGTATCAGTTTCAGCCAAGAATATATCATATTATTCTCCTTCTCATTATTTTACTCAGAAGTAAGGCTCATTCAGTCCAATATGGGTCCCTCCTAAGTATATGCATTGGCTGCAGACATATATTGTATTGTTTTTTGTGGGGTTTTTGGGTTTTGTGGCCATGTTCTAGAAGAGTTTTCTTCCTGACATTTCACCAGCATCTATGGCTGGCATCTTCAGAGAAATTCTAGAACATGGCCACATAGCCCGAAAACCTCACAAAATACTATGGATGCCGGCCATGAAAGCCTTCGACTCCACATATATTGTATTATTTATCCAGGAAAATTCATTATGTTAAAGGTTTGCTGGTTGACTTCTCAGTTATTTATCAAGTTTAAAAAGCAAGATGACAATGTAATACTTTATTGAAACCATCATATCATCATAGGTACCCAGTCATGTGGCTGCTGATTGTTGTTAATTATAGAGTTAGAAAACAGATTATCTAGGCTTTATATTCAATATAATCTCTTAATAATCCACATAGAAATCTTTGTTGCCAAAATAAATATAAACACAAGGAATACATTAGGTAAAGAAACTTCTCACAATGAGTTGGATCTACACCTTACAATATACCTAACCCAACATTTCTACTGTATTACTTCATTTATTCAAAGCAAATACCAAAGACTTGAAAAACTCTACTACGCATCTTGCAAAAATAAATAAATAAATCATATTCAAGCAAAAGGCAGGACAGGGTGAGATATCCCCAGACATCTATTCTCCTCCTATCCCCAATATGTGGTATTGACTAAATAAAAATAGATACAGTCTCTCCCACCCCAACCCCCAGATGTCATATTGCCTTAACAAAGCATATGAACAAACTTGTTTCACAATACCTTAAAGAAGGCATCTCAGTTTTACACTTGCACACACAAAATTTCACAATCTGGTGAGGTTTTTTTTAAAATATAAAAATTCAGATTTTTGCTGACATACTGCAAATTCAGAAATCACTATTTAAATTCCAGAGCTGAATGCTTCATTAAAAAGATTCTATCTATTTATCTAGCTAGCTAGCTAGCTATATGCAGGAGAGCCAGTGTAGTGTAGCAGTTTGAGCATTGGAGTATGGAAAACGGGGTTTGAATCCCCACTTGTCCATGGAAACCCCACTGGATGACCTTGGGCAAGCCAAAATCTCTCAGCCTCAGAGGATGGCAATGGCAACCCCCCCCCCCCCCACACACACATACACACTTTTTAAAGCAACTTGCCAAGAAAATCCCATGATAGATTTGCCTTAGGGTCACCAGAAGTAGGAAACAACTTGAAGGCACAAAACAACAAACAAAATGCCACTTGGATCAGCATGTTCAAAATGTTGCACATACATAACTTGCAAAATAAGTCAGTATTATCAGCCCCATATTGCAGGCTGGAACACTTAGAGAATGGCTACTAAAAGAATATTTGTGAGCTGAAGACAGAGATAAGATTAAAGTAGAGATTTTCTGATTCATCATTCAGTCTCTGCCATTATGTTACATTCTCTGTTCATCTGTTTAGATTATTTAATGGAATGAATGAACTTAATTTAACATTTACTAAATATTGTTGCTAGTAATCTATCATATACTGTCACATATTGATCGTTATTGCATGCCAAATATCTGATACTGTAAAAGAACTGAACTCTGCTCCAGAATCATTGAATGCAAATTGCTTCTACAGAATATCAAGAATGCTATTAAGCCAAAACTGAGTGCTTTCAAGTCCCATTGATTCTAAAAGAAAATAGTTTATTTCCTCTTTGAAATGAGAATCCAAAGTGGTTCATTTCAGATTGGATCATGCCCACAGCATTTGGCAAATGTCCAATGAATATCCAATGAACATTTGGAGAGCATTCACCATTTAAATTCTCAGAGGAGACTTCTGAGGAGCATTTTTAAAGCAAATTCATATGGATATTGCAATGCTCCCCGGTTGTTAGAAGGAATACTTTCCTCCATCACAGAGAATGGAGACATATGAGATGAGTGTTCCCACAAGCCAGACATCTAAAAGCAAACATCCAGCTGTTGGAGGTGAATCTAAGTACACCTTAAGGCATCCCTTGCCATAATGTGGACTTTTTGAATATCTACTGTCAGTTGCCTAGGGTTGCTAGGTGAAATACCTGAAAGAGTTGTGGAAAACAGGGTTTTTCATAATTATCAAAGGTATGGGAGTCCTGCCCTGCCCTGCCTTTCATCTCTATAGTTGTCTCTCAGAGGGATAGGTAGGAATTTTGGAGATAATTTTACAATTGGCTTCAAGATTCACTTATATCCACATGCTTTGTGCATCCAGTGGCCGATGTCCTGATAGTGACATAAGTAGGTGTAAGTTTGACATAGGTTTGTGTATGTCACCACCACCACCCCATTGCTAAAGCTAGGGTTTTTTTCCCCCTCCACAATGACCAAAGTCTCCCTCAACTCATCACCAAGTTGCTGTAGATCACTGGTAGCACTTGACACTTCTCTGCCCCACCCTCCCTTCAACAGGGAGCCAAGAACCATGTTGGGAGAGAATATCTGCAGCTGAAAGTTTGAGTCTGAAATGTAAGGGAAGACCTTTGTCCTTCTCAACAAAGTACTGTGGTACCTGGTCTTACTTCTCAAACTACTTATAATTTAAATTACAAGAGACCTGTCCAGTATCCAACCTAGTACCAATATCCAAATTGTGCAGTACCTTAGAAACTTGGTGTAATCCTTCTTATTTTAGAATAAAGTTTTCTTTCTCTCTGTTAAAAATTTTGTTCTTTCTTTTACTCAGTACACAGAGCATTTCCCTTCAGCAAGAGAGATTGCTTGCTCATCACTCTGTCCTCCACCTGGAAAAGAGGGAGAAGATAGCACTGAGCTATATGTTGGTAGCGGATAGGAGTTGGGAGCTCCTGGTTGGGCCAGCCCTCATTTCTTTGCTAGGACAGAATTATCCAAGATGTTGAATTTATTTGGAGAATAGACTTCGGTCCAAGACACACTGCAGAAATAATCCAGTTTGAGACCCCTTTAACTTCCCTGGCAATTCTGGAAACTGTAGTTTTGTGAGACATTTAGCCTTTTCTATCAGAGAGCTCTGGTGCCACAATAAGCTAGAGTTCCCTGGATTCCCTAGCACTAAGCCAGGGCAGTTAAAGGGGACTCAAATTTTGGACCTTTAAAAGATAGATCCTTTAAAGAGTGAAATGAAACCCCAAAATGAATCCACAACACATCTGACATGGAATTTCCTCCCTAATTTTTTTTTTTATGATAAGTAAAATTGTCTTTATGTGTTGCAGAACCCTTTGTTGCTTTCACCTTGTGTTGCAAAGTAATGACAATTCAAAAAGCAAAATCAGATATACTCTAATAAAACAAGGTTATGGGGATTATCTTTCTGGAAGGTTATTTATATGAATAGTAAAGGTGATCAAAAACCAAACCACATCAGAATAATCGATCTTCAAAGACCCTAACAGGGAGAGAATTATCTTGTTAATGGAAATTGCTACCAGGAATGCTGCCACCACATAGCTTCAGAAGCAACATTAAAAGCTTCTAGAGAATATCAGACAACACATTCTATGTTCATTAAAAGAGTTTTACTTCCTCTAAATCACTGTTACAGATGCCATTTAAATTTTCTCTCCAAGCTGTTGCTACCAAACTCCTCTATCTTAAACCTTTTCTTAGAAGACTAAGCAATTATTTCTCTTTTATAATTCATTAGCGTATCCCAGTGGTTGGACTGCTTCCAGGTCTCTATTTTGCTTTCACATTATTGGCAAAAGAAATAAAAAAAGAGGATAAAATTATACCAGAACAGTGCCAGTTGTAACCCATTTAATCAAAATCATTTCTTGGTGCCTAGGCTATTACCAAGTCAAAGTCCTACACTGACTAAATAATTAACTGGTAATTAAGAAATCAAAAATTATGAGAACATCCTTGAATTATTCACAGAAAATTGATTAATCTGTCCACCTGCTTCTGTCTGTGAATGTGTGTATGTTTTGTGTATGAAAGAAAGGGAGGAGATGAGAAAGAGAGAATATCTATACATATTATGGGCCTACTGCATCATGTGGATAACACTTTCAAGGTTGCTATTGCTAACGTCCAATGTAAACATATTACAAAGTCTTGCATTAATTCTCCAACTCACATTTATTCCAAAGATCATTTTTCATCATATGTAATGAGCATCAATCATGACATAACATAGAAGCACGGATCAGTTGGGAAAATAAATATCTGCTGCCAGGAATCAAAATGAATTTGCATAGGGTCAGTGCAAAGGTGAATTATAAGGATAGAATCTTCTGAAGCCAAAGAGTTACATCAGGGCCTTGTTTGCACTGACCAGAGTGCTCCAGGAGTATCCTTGCCCTGCAACTCTACTGATCTGCCTCCATTACCTCATTGTCTGTGCTGAAGCAGTTGTGTGAACTGAGCCATCTATCACATCCACCATCACTGCAAGTCACTTACTTCTGTGGGAAGAACAAGGTGCCCAGTGATCGTAAGATGATGGGTGCCTCCTTCTGACCTCAGAAGAAGTGGCCCATGGTGGCAGTGGGCATGTCATGTGGTCCAGAGGGATGCTCGTGTCGACAACTGCCACAGTTCAGGAATGGAGAGCTCTAGATCCTCCCAGAAGAGCTGGAGCAACAAATAAGGTTTTTTTTTAAATCCGTGTTAACATTGTTATATACTGGTTTTGGTAACATATAGGGGTAGCTGTTTTGGCTATTTAACAAATCCAAACAGAAATCCATCAGTGGTACCTTTACTGGCCAACCAAAATGCCCAATATACTTGTTGCAAGCTTCCAAAGCTCCATGAGTGTCTTCATCAGGCAAGATGTTACAAACCAAACAGGAGGGGGGGGGATTGTATATGGTAGTCAGATGCCTACATGTTGTTTCAGTCCTTAGCAGAGCCGGCTCTAGGTATTTGGCCACCCTAGGCGAGAAATATTTTGGCACCCCCTGTCACTCCTCACAATTATTTTCACCCCTTGATTTCCACTGTTTCATTTGCTAAAGCTAAACATGACATAAAACTTAGGTTCCAATCTCTCATCATAGTATTGAGAATTAGTGAAAAAGCAAATATATATATATATATATATATATATATATATATATATATATATTAAAAAAAAAGTTATCACGCTACCCCTAAATTTTGCCACCCTAGGCAGCTGCCTAGTTCACCTATATGGATGAGCCGGCCCTGGTCCTTACTAAAGATGGTATGATCAGGAGGATATCTTAGCAGGCAGGCTCCTCCTTCTTCTGGCCATGTGGCAATAGGGAGATTTTCAAAGTCCCTGAAATTTAAAGTCCATTTGTATCTCAACAGGGACCTCTCTTTTGGAATCCAATAAGTCTCCATGCCAGTAAGGTCACAGGCTTCTTTGTAGGCAAAGAACAACAGATTCCTCAAGAAGTCTCCATGTTTTTGCATCAAGAACACTCTGGTGGTGCAGAGGTAAAACTGGTGAATTCAATTTAATATTAAGGAGAAGAAAATTGTTTCACCTTGGTTGGAGAGCCCAGTCCACAGGCTCCTTTTTATGGTTCCCCTGTTTCTGGTTGTGGAATGTGTCAGGCTTTGGACTGTTTGTACCAGAACCGAGGTTTGGCCATGCATTTTCTGAACCAGAACCAGGGTGGGATTGGGATTGGCCTTTTAACCCATGCAGACAGGGCTGAGGTCAGTCAATTGAATCCTTTTTATTTCCATGATTAATTTCATTAGAAACAATTATTCTAATTCACTTTTCCGTCTTCTGTGGTCTAGTTTCTCTGCCCCCATCCTGGATTCATCCCTTTTCACTTGCTGCCTCTCACTCCTGGAACCTCCTTCCCCCATGAGCATGGGTCATCACTTCTTTAACTAGTTTCAAATCTGAGTTGAAGACCATCTTGTTCAGAGAAGCGTTCCCAGGCATTGTGTGACTATTATTTGCTATTTGACATTTTTAATCTGTTGCCTGTTTTAATGAACCCTTCCCTGTATTGTTATGTATTATTTATATGTATTTTGCTATTATTTCTTAAATTGTATGCCATGGGCAGGTTTACTCTTATCTGTTTTATTGTTTGTATGTACAGCGCTGTGCAAATCTACAGCACTATATAAATAAAGCATAATAATAATAATAATAATAATAATAATAATAATAATAATAATAGTTCAGACAGCCACTGTGTTGTAATGTTGTAGTCTCTCAGCCATGGAAATATACTAGGTGACCTTGGGCAAATGACTCAGATTTAGAGGAAGCCAATGGCAAATCTCTTCTGAATAAATCTTGCTAGGAAAACCATAAATTCATAGAATCGTAGAGTTGGAAGAGACCACTAGGGCCATCCAGTCCAACCCCCCTGCCATGCAGAAAATCCAAATCAAAGCATCCCTGACAGATGGCCATCCAGCCTCCGTTTGAAGACCTCCAAGGAAGGAGACTCCACTACACTCCGGGGGAGTTTGTTCCACTGTCGAACAGCCCTTACTGTCAGGAAGTTCTTCCTAATGTTGAGCTGGACTCTCTTTTCCTGTAGCTTGCATCCATTGTTCCGGGTCCTGCCATAAGTTAGAGATGACCTACAAACGTATGAGCAATGGTCTACATCAGTGTTGATCCTACTGTCAGTCAGGTTTCTGGGATAATTAAAATAAATTAGACCAACACTATGGGTGCAGCTCTATGCACACCTGGGAGTAAAACCAATTGAAATCAATGGGAGTTGCTTCTTAGTAAATTTATATAGGATTACACTGCATTTCATTTGCATGTATATCCCATTGAAATAAATGAGGCAGTTGTCAGGGTTTAATTTGAGTTCCACTGCTTTCTATTGGACTGGTGAGGAAGTAATTGGATCTCAGTTTATCTGCATGCTGTTCTCATCCTGCAACAAAACTCAAGCTACAAATCATTATTTCCTTGTTTTGAAAGCGCATTCTAAATACAAATGCACACATACACATACACACACACCAGAAGATATTCTTATTACATGCTGCTTCTCCAGCATCATGTATTCCTGCACTGAGAGCCAAAGAGACAACCAGTAATAATGATATTATTACCAGTAATGATGATAGTAATAATAATAGTAGGAAGATAAATGCTCAGTATCCCAGAAATCTGTGACATTACAGTAGAACTAGGTGATTTTTAGTTATGACTCTGTGTATTAAACACTTGAAATTCTGTGCTAAGAAAAGTTCAGTTGTGAAACATGTATCCACTAGATAAGTTAAACAATGTGAACATTTCCCCTTACTTTTGGAGAATTTATTGTTATTGTTATATTTATTTTATCTCACTTTTTAATCCGTCTGCGACTCAAGGTGCCTTGCAAAGTTTAAAACAGTAATACTAATACTAATAATAATAAATCTCATTCATTGACCTCCTGGGAAAATAAGTATCTGCTGCCAGAATTAAACTGCACACTATTAGTGCAAAGCTGAACTGTAAAGATGGAAATCCTGAAGCCAAAAGGGCTATACCAAGTTATTCAGCTGAATTCCTGTGATTTCCCAATGTTCATAGAGAGAGCTGCAAGGCACTAGGGTAGCAAAGGCACACCTGGACCCCAGGAAATCTTGTTCAGCTAATGCTTAGGTTCTTCAGATTTCAGTACATTTTGCCCACACGTTTGAACATCCCTTGATTCTTCCAGACCTCTCCATGCTCTTTTCCCACAGTTTCCTAGGGCATCCTCATTCCAGCCATCATCTGCTGTTTGAAAACAGCATCTTTGCTTTTGGCAGATGTTCTGAGATGGGCTGCAACTGAGTTTCATTTCAGAAGCAGACAGCTAAAGATCAGAAAAATAAGGGCTATCATAGTCAAACTAGAACCTAACGGTCAAGTATTGAATCAGATATGTCTGTAGTCAAGGGCCAGGAATGACTGGGGCAGGATCAAAGTGAAGATAAGAATGTAGTAAAGGGAAAAGACTGAGCTGGGCCCACCTGTGAGTCCTAGAAAACATTTTAGCAGTACAATACATTTATTATGGTATACAGCCAGTACAAAGATAGTAAACAATAAAATACAGTAATGGCAAATGTTTTGAGCAAGTATCAATGTAGATATAATATGATAATAATGTCCATACATACACATCAGTGGGAAATCTAAAAAAGGTAAAACTCTACCATATACTTACAGAGAAATTTAAAGCAATTATAGAAATATTCCAAAGGGGCTTCTTTAGTATAGCCATTTAAATATCACTAACATAAAAATAATAATATGATTTTAAAAATCTCCAAACATTGTGCTTTTGGGGGAAGGGGTTGTGGTTTCTCTGTACAAACACAACATGTAAAGAGACAGAGGTTATACAACCAAAATGGCCAATATAGGTCAGATGTGGTGTGACAAGGAAGGGATGAAATGAGTCATATTCTTCCAATACCGTCTTACATGATTATTTTTAAAGCCATTAAATTGATTTTCAAGCATAATAACTTTCCTAGTCATTGCCTGAACCCATCCTCCTGAAACTTTTACGCTTCCATGACAAGGGAAGAAAATTCTAAGTTGAAATCACTAGAAGCAGATCTTGGTCAGAATACGTCATCAGTCTATTTCCCAGAGTTACTGATTCTGACATGCCAGTATTTACTCTACCAGTATCCAAGTCACAATTCTGCACCTTCCCAGAAGTTACAAGATTCCCAAGCTTATTTTTTTTTAAATGGGAGACTAAAGGAAAAATGATATATATATTTAATTGGTGTTTCCTTCCTTCCTTCCCTACCACCACCACCATATCATCATCACATGTGTATAAATCTAGAAAAAAAAACGTAGTAGTACATTTTAAATTGTTCTTTGTATAGGAGCCTAGCTACTTTGGTATTGTGAATAGTGTCCATCAGAATAAATTAATTGGCTTTATCTAAAAAGCCAAGGAGGTTACAAGGCCAAACTGGTACTGAAGTGCCATTAAATGTTCACACATCCACAGCCAATTTTCCCCAGTTCTTCCTTCTTCATACTGATAGTGCATATGATTAAAAATATAAATATAAAATGATTTCTTAATATTGAATTGTTATCTCTCCAAGAAACCTTTAACTGAGACTAGAGGAAGATGCTTTGTCTAACCAAAAGAAAACAGGTGCCAGTTAAGAAATTCCATTATGCTATTACTGTAAGTAACAGTTGGATGAGATATTTGTGTCTGTGCATGGAATGTATTTTCTTTTACGTACCGTTTTTGGTAATATGTGTAAAGTGTATGATGGATATCTGTTGGATTCTAAATATAATTACTAACATTTCCTTTTTGGGTGATATCTGTAATGTACTTCTATTGGATTCCAAAAATAGTGATTAGCACAATGGTTTTCCTAAAGGTATAAAAAGGGATAAGAATTTGTCATTTCTTTGCCAAGACTGATCTGAGCACAAAGACTCCGGTACTAGCCATTCTTTGATTTGCAAATCAAATAAACTTTGTTCCTGTTTTTAATCCTCTGACTACTGTCTGGAAATTGGTTATTTTACTAGACAGGAGATCTTAATTGCTTTCTTCAAGGCTGCAACACTACCACTGTGATACAGCACAAGGACTAGATTCTGCTCCTCTCTGATCATGCCAGTCCCTTTTCCAGTTCCCAACAAATTAATTAAATTCTCCCTGCTTCTAGTTATCCACCTCCTTTTTCCAGAAATATGGATTTAACTGAATCCCCATTACATCCTGGTTTTGCAAATCCTGTTTATCTTTTGACCATGGAAACATTTTGCTATCATATTAACACTGCTGCTTTCAAATATAATAATAATAATTAATTTGTTTTATTTATATACCACCATTCCAAAGATCATAGTGGTGAACAGCAAGTAAGCTAATTAGCAAGTAAGCTAATTTGCCCCCAACAGTCTGGGTACTCATTTTAGCGACCTCGGAAGGATGCAAGCCTGAGTCGAGCTTGGGCCCTTTTGCTGGTCTTGAACTCGCAACCTTGTGGTTTTGAGTGAATGGCTGCAGTACAGACATTTAACCACTGCACCACTACTTTTTGTTATTAACCACTGTGCTTTTGATGTAATCTTCTCATAAGTATGGCACTTTGATCCCACTTTAACTGACATGACACCATCCTATGCAATCCTGGGATTTCAAGTTTCAGGAATGGCGTTTTGAATTATAAGCCAGAATGGTCTAGTGCCTCACCAAACTACAAGCCTCAAAATTCTATAGGATGCATTCATGGCAGATAAAGTGGAACATTGTACTTTAATTCTGTAGTGTGAATAGACCCTATGGGTATTGTTTACATTTCTTCCACTTCCATTTCAGTATAGGTTTATTACATCTGTTTATGTAATCCTCTAGTAGAAGCTTCTAATTGTGCCAAAAATTGTTTTAAAGAAAGCTTGCCTAATATCCTCAAATTTGGAAAATGTAACCCCCTTTTTAGGGGCTGATAGTCTGCTAGTTTATTGAATTCTGATCAAGGCAGCCATACTCGAAGATACCTGTTTTATTTTGGTGTTTGTGTGTGTGTGTATTTGTTGTTAACTGCCATTGAGTTGATTGTACCTCATCGGAACCCTTTGGATGAGACATCTCCAAGACTCCCTATCCTTCATTACTCTGCTTAGTTCTTGTAAATTCATGCCTGTGACCTCCTTGATAGAGTCCACCCATTTAGCATACAGTCTTCCTCTCTTTCTACTTCCTTCCACTTTTCCTAGCATTATTGTTTATTCCAATGAGTCATGTTGTTTTGTGAAGTGGGCCAAGTATGAGAGTTTAATCATCTAGGCTTCCAGGGAGATGTCTGGCTTGATCTGTTCTAGGTCCCATATGCTTGTATTTTTGGTTGGCCATGATTTTCTCCATACTCTTCTCCAATATCACATGAGTTTATTTTCTTCTTATCTGTTTTCTTAACTGTGGTATGGAATACACATACACACAAGATAAATCAATGGAAGGCTTCCATTTTTGTAATCTTAACATGCGTTAAGACTTGAGGTGAATCAGGCTGATTGAATTTAGGGGTCTTTGGAAAGCAGCCAAGACAATCACTTCCTCTTGTCTTCATCACTACCACAAATGTAGTGCTTTATTTACAATATAGATGGATGGTGTGTTTTGCCTTGGAATACTATTCACCTGAATGAATATTTGAATAGGCATTATGCGAATCTTTGATATTTGTTGAAGTAAAAGGTCACAAAAATATTTGCTTCAGCTCTATTTAGCAGAACTTTTGCTGGGGTTTGAAAATTGCTTGGGACAACAGCAAACCTGAATATATATATATATATATATATATATATATATATATATATATATATATATATAAAATTTATCTCTCTTTGTCCCTTTTCTCTTGAGATGTTTAGCTCAAATGCAGAGTCACATAAATGAAAAGTGGCATTTTGAAGACTTAAATCATTTGACTTTTAAAGAGCAATAAAATACAGTACAGTACTATGTTCTCATACAATGTGAAGTCTTGTTTATTGTATGAAAATATGGAGATAACGGATCATTTCTTAATAGCAGTACATGAAAAATGAAGGAAGTATCATTCTTAGAAGGCTGAAAAGGGGAAATGCAATTTAAATTGAATCCCTAACTGATTTACTTGAGAGTAAGCTATAATGACCTTACAGAGGTTTATTCCTGAATAGAAATGTGTATCATGTTGTTATGTTGTCATGTTGGTATGGACAAATATCAGTTTCAAGGTCTCTGCCTTTCTGTCTTGCAGTTATGTATCTTTAAACTGGTGTTGGAATGGACAGTCCTTCATAAATAGGGTGCCTTCAACAGACAATTGTCCTCTGACAGCCAGTCATACAGAGGTTTTGGGCCAGAACAGACTGGAAAAATATGCCAGTTTCTCAGAGGTTTGGGGGCATGGCATATGCACAACACATGCCCCTAAGCCAGCAGGAAGCCATCATGAAGCCTCCCAGCTGTTTACATGGAGGCAGCTTTTCAGGAAACACCGTAAACCTGTGGTGGTGGCAAAAAGGGTGCTCTTTTTTCCAGTGCAAAAAGGAGCAACATTTTGCTACTTATTTTTGCACTGGAAAAAAGCTGGATTGTGGCAGCAGCTTGCTGTTGCCACAGCCCCGATCTGGCACTCAAAGGGGCAGCATCGCATTGACCCTTTGGGCCAGTCTGTTTCAGCCCTTCATCTTCTGTAAATTAGAACACCTGGTCAATATAACTGTATGATACAATCATCAGTCCATGATGAGAGTATTTAGTATAACTCTATTTTATAGCCATCAGTCCCAGGTGAATTTATCTGTGTAAAATGTGTATTTCATATTTTTAAAGGACAGGGAAATGAACATGTGCAACATGAGAGAAATAATTCCACTTCCCCAATTTTTTTTCTTGACGCTGCCAAAAATTAGGATTTTTTAAAGAATGCATGCTGTTCATCACAGGTTTGGTGGTTAGTGTGGTTTGAAACCAGGATAAGGGTAGGGGCATTGAGCTAGATCTTGAGTAATCCTGATTACAGTTCCAACTAGGATGTGATTCTATACTGATTTTATTCTTGGGGTGGGAGAAGCATGTATTTTTGGCAACATTCTTCATGCTGTGGAAAAGCACTT
Source organism: Sceloporus undulatus (assembly GCF_019175285.1). Taxonomy (NCBI): domain Eukaryota; kingdom Metazoa; phylum Chordata; class Lepidosauria; order Squamata; family Phrynosomatidae; genus Sceloporus; species Sceloporus undulatus. The sequence continues at coordinate 116,474,033 of NC_056525.1, forward strand.
GAAAAAGCTCTAGCTTGCGACTTATTCCGGATAAAATTCACACATCTTTTTGTTAGGACAAAAACAGCTTCTCCTCTGTAAAAAACATGAAATGTTATTTTCTGTGCAGAAAATGCTATTCTCTAAAGACAATCCTATAATTTAGGACTTATTCTGCACAAAATGTACACTTTTGTGTAGGCAACAGCATCATTAGCATAGAAAACAGCATTTTCTGCTGTGTATTATTTTCTGTGCAGAAAGTTTCTCCCCAAAAGAACCATACACAGATGATGTACAGAATAAGTCTTGAACTGGAAAGATGCTCATCAGACTAGGATTCTTCTCATCAGGTTATTCTAATACTTGGAAAACACTTTTTTAAAACCAGTTTTTGAATAGTTTCAAATATACTTTCCATCTCTAGTCCCTATTAAGTCATCATGATTACCTTGGAATTGACCTCCTTTATAGAGTTGCTGTAAAGATAAAATGAGGAAGAGGAGATTCATGCCTTTGATCCCTTTGTAGTGAGATATAAATGCAATTGATACATAAATAAATACAGCTGAAAATGAGTAAAGATGCTATATCTTCCAAAATAAGGGGGGGGGGGACATAATTATTCATAGCTTTGTCTTCAGAAATGAGTTTCCTGTGTTTATTTTCTTTTGACTGTATGTTACTAAGTTTGGGCTTGCTTGTAACTTCTGAAATAATGGAACTGCTTTTGAGATATGATTCATTGTGATGACTGTTACATTAAGGTTTAAGTAATGGTATATTTTGAAGATTATTTTTTACCATTATCTCTGATTCACCAATGCACAATATCTAGCATTTCATGTGTGTTTCAAACAATCTGTAATTTAAAAATATTTCTATTTGTGAAATGCCAAATTGATGGGTAGACATGTTTTATTACTAGAGTATTTTTGAAGGTCCCTTCTGCAATAAAACTGAGAAGAAGAAAATTGGAAATTGTCAGGTAATGTATTAATGAAAACAACACAAAAAGTACATTAAGTGGCTTTGCATTCCCATTAGGCCAGCTGCATAGTATAAAAAGCCTGGACCAGTCAAAGAATTTTGACATTAAATATGAACATTAAATTTATCAGACAATCTAAGTTGGAACGCCATCACACAAGCTCTGTTCTTGCTGCAATCACATCAGCAAAACTAAACAAACGCATGCCAGTTTGGGAACCCTCAGTGATGCACATCTTTTCAATAGTATGACTGGGGCTGGGTTTGCCATCAACACTAGGGGCAGTCACTGAGAAGGCCCTCTTTCGCCTCTCCACCAGCCTGGTGGCAGTTCTTTCAACCATCTGAATTTTTTGAACATTTTTCAAAGGCAGCCCCATGTAGAGCCCATTACAATACTCTAAACATGATGTAACCAAGGTATGTACCACTGTGGCCAAATCTGGCTTCTCAAGGAACGGGCTGAGCTGGTGTACATGTTTTAAAAGAGCGAAAGCATTCCTGGTCACATCTGAGACCTGGGCCTCTGGGTTCAAAGCTGAGTCCAAGAATACCCCAAAACTGCAAACCTGTGTCTTCAGGGGGAGTGTGACCCCATCTAACACAGGCTGGATCCCTATTCCCTGATCTGCCTTCTGACTGACCAGGAGCACCTCTGTCTTGTCTGGATTAAGTTTCAACTTGTTTGCCCTCATCCAGTCTATTACTGAAGACAGACACTGGTTTAGGACTAAGAAAGCCTCCTTGGATTGAGGTGGGAAGGAGTGGTGGAGTTGAATGTCATCTACGTATTGATGACACCGCAGCCCAAAACTCTGGACAACCACTCCCAGCTGTTTCATATATATGTTAAACAGCAAAGGGGACAACACAACTTGACACGATTCTGAAATTACGTTATCATAAATATTGCAGTGCTATCATTCAGACACTATAATAAGACAGAACAAGAATTATAAAAGAAACATCTATGGGGGCATTTGTAGTATAGTGGTTTCTTGGTATCCTCTGGGGTTTGGTACCATGATCCGCCATGGATACAAAAATTCATGGATGCTCAAGTCCCATTATATACAACAGTGTAGTAAAATGGTGTGATGCCACTATACAAAAGGGCAAAATCATGATTTCCTTTTGATTTTTTTTTAAAAAATATGTTCAAGCTATGGTGTGGGGGCTAACTGTACAAACCTAAAAAACATGTCATAAATATAACTATCATATCACCTCGAAGAGTAGCTGAAGACCTGGAATAAGCTCTCTGCAAAGATTGTGCCAAATATTTCACTAATTGCTTCTGTATTGATGAATACTTTTGTAGAATACTTTTGTAGAAGGATCTGGCCAGGAGTTGGGTTTTCCTGGCTTCTTTTTCCTCTGGTCTTAAAGATCAGAACTTGACTTTGGTGCTGCTTCCAGTTGCTCTGGAAGTATGTGTCATTTGAATACCATGCCTCCATAGCTGGTGGATGCCTGTCTGTTTGGGGACTCCTTCTTCTATTATAATCATTCTGACATTCTAATTTTGAAACTAATATACAAGATTGAGGAATAAAAGAAGAGAAGGTTTTGACTTCTTAGTTCTCCTATGTATTTATCCAGTTGTGGCAAAAATATTCCTTGCCTGAGAAACCCTTAGGAAACTCATGTGGTCACCATAGCTGACAGGTGAAGTGAAAGCACAGACACACATATCTTACTGTGTTCAATGACACTTACTCTCAAGATACTGTATATAGGATTAATGCATGTGTGTGGCCAATGCTTTTTCTTTAGTACCTTCCTTTCTTTCTGTGGAGAGGTTTTCATTGTATGAAAATTCAGAATTCAGGTGCAGCTTCTGGAGGAAACTAGGCCAGATTTGGAGCCCTCTCCCAGTGAATAGGTATTTTCACAGCAATTTAGGTCTGTAAGAACCTAAAAGTAAAATGTGGTAGGAAATAATGAGAACTCAGAATCAGTTTAAAGAAACAGTGTGCAGAGTAATGAGGAAGATGTGCCATTAAAGCTCTTACCTCCATTAGGAATTATTCCTCAAATATCCTTTCCTATAATTAGCAAGGTGATTTTCTGCAAACATCTGCGTTATTGCATCTTTGAGAAACTTGATTTCCTAATCCAAATCATATACAAAGGCAGATGGAGAACCCATAGTGGGGGGGAAGTTGCTTTTGGGGGAGCCATTAAAATGTCCCACATAGCTATGGTAGCTGAAGAAATTCTCTGTGTTGTCAATAAAACATGTTTTCCAAGCTGAGGAATGAACTAACACCTTATTGTAGGCTAAACATGCATAGACATCAGTTACCATACTGATTCATATGAGGAAGGATGTATTATATTTTGTGATAAATATAAAATGAATGGGCACAAAACTATTTTCTGTAGGCATAGACACAGTCATAAGGTAGTATTTGCATACATTCTAGTAAATTCCATTCCACAGATCTTGGCACAGAGGTATGGGAATGCTACAACATGTTGGCTGTCACACAGTTGGCTGTCACACAGAAGGAAATGTACACACTTTCTCCCTTTGCAGCAAGTTACCTGAGCCTCCAGTGGTTCCTGAGCCCAGATAGAGAGCAAACTAGAAAATCAATGAAGATGATTACAGTACAACTCACTTAAACTATAGGCAGCTGGCGATAGTGTTCAGTTCTTAAAAGCCAATGAATGCTAACAGAATATGCTCTAGGCAGCAGATAAGCAAAGGAGGAAACAATTCACACAGACAGGCCCCATAACCCAGAGTAGGATTGTAATCACCCATCCTAGTCATCTAATTGTCGTTGCATCCTGATTAGCAATTTGTGTAAAATACAAAAGTATACACTTTCCTCAATGGAGCCCTATACACCCATAAATCCAGTTTCTTGTATAATATTGTAGCAGATATCTTTTGTTCAGAAAAATCTCCATGTAGGAAAATACTTGATTATACAGTCTTCTTTCTGCCTTATTTTTGCTTACACTTTTGCTTTTATTTGCATAATAATAGTTTGCAGGCAGCTAAGCTTTAAAGACAAGAAAGCACATACATATATTTCTGCCCATTCTAAGTGGAATCCTTGAACTGTGGAAACTGGAAAGCTGCATTTCAGTGGCATAGTCATGCTGCTGACAGCCAAAGGATGCCACCTGCTTCTTCCTGGCCCACCCCAGACCTTGCATTTGCCACCATTTACCACCATACCACCATCTCCACAAGCTGGCACAGGGGACCCATTTCATAGTTTGTCCTTCTGAACTATGAAATCTCTGGATAGTTCACTTACATTTTAACTTTTGCATATTTTTAGTGGATGTAAACTTTTGTATCCATTTTAATTACTATAAAGTTGCTTTGAATCCCAGGACTAAATTGTTTTTACAGTTGTTGTTGCCCCTGGGCTCCAAAGTACATCTTTGCCACAGTTTTCAAAATGTAATGTCCCTGCACTGGATGCTTATAGATGCTCAGTATTGTAGATGCCCTGTGGCTGTTATTAAACATTTGAGGAACAATAAGAACTTCTAGCAGAAGAATTTTAAACTTCAAATATTAAGGTTAGAGGTTGTTGTTTTTTAAGCATCTTTCTGGATGCGATGTCTGTTCATTTTATGCCTCACAGTTCTTCGATTATTGCATGTAACTCTATGGCATCTGGTGCTGGCAACAGTCACAGAACGGATCTTGGGTCATTCAGTCTGGAAATACTTAATTGATGGGCTGATTCCACTCCTATTAAAATTAGTGAGGGGGAGAAGGCTGCACTGGGCCCTGACAGCATCATAATAACACCACATTAGTACTGCCTGCAAATGAGATTTGGTCACCAGAGCATGAATGCTTTTATAATGCTTTTACGGAGCTTTGTCTAGTGCACTTAACATGTACATAGAGATTCCAATGACATTGTAAGTATCTTGACATTGCTAATAAAACAGACTAAAATAAAATACTTTAGCCAAACAGAATATCCAGACCGATCTTTTATTGCCAGTTTCTGTCTTCATGGGCAGTTGCAAACATAGCTATCTATTACTCATTTTGCTTGACTCTCACTATCTCTGTCTACATCTCCCATGACTGACTCATTCATAATGACATCATTTCTAGGATGACTGTCATATCCCTCAGATTAACCCCTCAAATGATCAGCACTTTCTGTGTATTACTCTCCAGTGCCATTTGAGGTGAGTTGTGGCCAAGTGAACCTTGCTGATGGACCTTAGTGTTGGACATTCAAGTGCTCTTCATGAGTATCCCTGAAGTAACTTGTGGGGGAGGGGGCATTCACACTACAAAAATAAACTGGGATGAGATGAACCCAGGTTATTTCCGTGGTGCTCCTACTTGCCCCAAATGCATTCGGTGCACTTTTTTTGGGGGGGGGGGTACTAAAAAGCCCACTTAACCCAAAATAGGCTAAGTTGTCTACAACTACTAAGTTGTTAATAGGATAACATGAATATACTATTAAACAATCATGAAATTTGGGTACATAAAGAGCATCAAGACACTAGGCAAGATCATTCATTTCCCACCATTCCATTCTGTCATCCCTGAACAAATAGTTACACAGGACTGGAGTATTAAGATGTTCCATGTTCACCAAAGCACAGCTCACTATAACTCCATGAGGAAAACAGATAATCAAAGAGATGTGTAACATCTTAAAAGCTACAGAAGCCAAGGTCTATTAAACTCCCATAATTAGTGGTCATTTATTAAGAACACATTTTATAATTTTCTGAGAACCACTTTTACATAAATAGCAGAAAAGTGCCAACTAGATTAATAACTTGAGCATGTTCCTGCCAACTTTCTTGGTTAATTAAAACTTTGTCTTTCATGCGGCAGATGAAATGGGAAAATAATAAGTAATGCAAGAGATTTTCTGGTTAGATCTTTTTAACACATCTGAATGAAAGTAATAAAAGTTCTGTTACATAGGTTTCTGAATAACTGTAATCATTGGTAAAATTTTTCCATACTACAACTGATGCTGCAACAGAGTTTTGGCTAAGGCAAAAGATTGATGAATACGTGTTGACCTTCTTGAGGAGTAAATATAAGGTTATTCAAAACAGTTGCATATTTTATTTTGGCAATCTCTATAGATCTATATGGCCCATTAGCCAAGTCTTCTCACACAGTACTATGGATGGAGGGATAAGAAACTCATTTAGACCCAGATCTTCTGGGAGCGGGGGGACAAATCTGTCTCTGGCTGAATCATTTCTAACAGCAGGTGGAACAGATGTATGTGAGTGAACACTTCTCTTTCAGTATAGTACTATGGTAAACTGGCATTTCAGAAAGAAGACCAGACAAAAAACTGTTTTCTGTGATAGTATCCTATGTGATATACAATGAGCCCTTACTTTACGTGGGGGATCCATTCCAGACTCCCCTGCCTAAAGCAAATTCCACCTATGCTTATGCTCACATGGTGGTGTGACTGTGCAGTGATGCACGCGAGTCATGGGCGCAAGCCCCATTGTTCCCTATGGGATGCGCTGCCCTTTCTCCCCACGCGGGGTTCAGCGTATGCTGAAAGCCCCATAAAGAGCGCCGGCATATGATGTCGACACAATGTACAATTTTTCTGGAGGGTAGTCCCTTGCACACTACTGAGATACTTTGAATCAGTAACTCCCTGGTTCAAAATTCAAGAGAGAAATCCTGATCTCCAGATGCTGGCTAGAGGAAAATCAGGATGGAGATAAATTGGTAGAGAACAGCTTCAGTTGGAAAGGGGCTCCAGTTATACCTGCAAAAAGTTCCAAAGCTGTGGGTCCACTGCCAACAGTATTTCTAGTAATGTTTTATCCCAAAATGGAAAGTTCTGGAGGCAAAGCAGAGGAATTATTTAATCTACTGGACTGCTCTGAGAGATAATCCTTGGATCATGTATAATTAATCATCACATTTTGTATAACTTTTGAAAAATAATAATCAAAGATTTAGGAAATCTCCATCTCCTGTTGTGGTCAGCATGAATTAACTGAGTTGTGGAGTTAATGGATTATTTATCATTTCACTTTTTATTTCCACTCCTCAATTAGGATTGATGAATCTATCCTTAGCATCTTTGTTAAAATTGTTCATAAAATGTGGTCCTAATTTTTTTAAGTGTTCCTTTCCATTTGGATTACTCCCAGTTTTCCATTTTTCCAGTCTTTTGTGCATCCCATCCCATTTGGGGGAAAAATTCCAGTTTGCAGTTTCCTTTTTATAAAAAAAAAACCTGTACAAAAAGTTACACTCATTTTATGGCAATTTCTCTAAGACAGATATGTTTGCATACTTTTCCTTAATATGTGCAGTGTTTACAGGATTTTCACTTAATATAATGCATTGTTGTATATTATTTTCATAAATACCCACAGCTTTCTGTGCATATTCTCTAATATACCATGTGTACATTCTTGTATACATTTTGAATATGTAATATGCACATGAATGCATTTTTTTTATAAGACAACTATCACAGGATTATGATAAATGTGGTAACATGGCGACTCATGTGTCAGTGGAGCAATGAATCCCTTCCAGGTTTTGGATGACTTTAAAATGTACTTTTCTAAGTGCTGAAGAAATTTAGGTGATACAGCTTAGGATCTTGCATGATTTCTTCAAAGGCTGGAATGGATTCAGAGCCCCACTGACAAGGGAGCCAAAACATTTTATTTTATTCAACCAAAGAAAACAACGCAGCAAGGCACTCCTTCTTTCAAAGTGGTTCCATGTCTCTCTTGGGCCAATATTTTTTATTCATGAACCCAAATACACCATTATCTGATATTAAAATCAAGGTAACATGACTGAGGGAAGCAGTAGTAGGAAAACAATGACATACAAAAGTATTTGCTGTTGTGTATACTAAACATTATGATTATGGTTACCAAATAATATGCATGTATGCATGTACTGGTCCGGTGGTACTGTTTTTACTTTTTATTAGGCTATACAAACAGTAGCCAAAAGCCCTGATCATTGTTTATTTAAAAGGATACTTGGACAGGAACATGATCCATAAATTATTGGTTTAGTAAAAGCAATATTTTTTTCATGAAAATAGACAAACATACTATACATCATGTTACATTCATTCCTGCTGTGAGTGAAAAAAAATCTCTATAAGACTAAATAAAACAGCCCCCGTTTTTTCTCCATTCAGGCCATGCAACCAGCAAGGCATTGTCGGAAATGGAAGGCCTAACACTAACAAGTAGTGGGACTCTGAACATGTGCACAAGGCCCTTATTTCATTGGCCACACACATACATGCACACACACACACACACACACACACTAGGTGGGAGAGAAAAACTTTGTGTTTCCTGTGGAGGTATTTCCACGTGTAGACAGTTGTGTTTCTGAACTGTGCATATAATTAACTATGCAATTTACAACAGTTTTCTGTTCTGGTGCCTCACCAGTGAGGATGAAGTAGCAGATTAGTCAGGTCAGTCTGAGTCAAGCACAGTTAATCAATCAAGCCAAAAGGGAGATCCAAAAATGTAGTATGTAAAGGGACCAAGGTCTGCATTTATCAGGCAACACAACCAGGAACATGAGACAGGAAGGATGTATCTAATTGGAAAGATTGGTTGTGAGCAACAAGTTGCCTAAAGGAGGTGCCAAAATTTATGGCCAGTTACCAGCATGCAGTTGTTCCTTGATTAATGCATGTCTGGCCTTTATATGCTCTGGACTTTACTGGGCCTTTTATGTGTCCACTGATACTCTAGCTGTAGGTATTGTGAGTTCTGTGTCTTGCTGTTTCAAAATTGCTATGCTTTATTGGCTTTCTGCCTAACTAGAAGGGCCCTCTTTCTCACTCTCTGGTCTCTGTTACTTATCTTGCCCTTCTGTCTTACTTTCTGAATTTGAGTCCTGAGGGTATGGGACAACAAAGAGTGAGATTCAGAGTCTGTGGTACCTACAATAAGTAGTTCCACTTCTAACACAGCAAGACCTAGTTATTATGTAAACAGTCTGAGTGGATGTCAGAAAAGTTGAAGTAACCGAGTCAAATTCTAGTGAGTTTGTCCATTTCTCCAATGCACTGAGGTAGAGGAGGGAAAAGAATATTCTTCTGAAAAAATTAAACTGTTTGTAACTTCTGATAAATTATTCTGATAAATGTGCAGCTGAGAACATGTGGTGCTTTCATTGCAAAAGCTGGTTCTAGAATATGTGCTTCTGATTAGTTCCCACTCTCCACACAATTGTTCTAGATAAAATTATAACAAAATCATCTGACAATAAATCCTCAATCCATTTTGTGACTGTTCTCAGTTAATATGAACCCATGTGGGAGCATGTTTTTGGCTAAGGATAATATGCTATGACCATCAGATGCAACATAGTGAAAGCTTTTGACCATGACAGGAAAATCTATCATGCCAATGGGACTGTTGAAAGATGCTGTTGATTTCTTCTTCTATGCACATTATAATTTTTTTTCAATATTTGATAGCGTGATCAAAAATGAACTTTAAAAAGATCCCTATACAATGAGGAAATACAGGAAGAGACCAGGAAGCTTCCTAGGTAAAGGCGGAACCCTACATTGTATGGCCAGTTACTTGTTTTGGTCTCTTCATCTCAGAATCTCTGAATGTTCATATTTTGTCCTTATAATGTGAAGTAGCACTGTAGGCACAGAATGGGTAGGGTCCACAATTAAGGCAACAGTCAATGCTACATTTGATAATGTCAAAAGTCAGTGCAGAGATATACATCAGTCCTAAACTACAGTTCAGGATGTTTCATTCCCATTTGAATATTCAATTGCTTTGATACTGGCTGTAATCCTGCCTCGATCCGTGGGGAGAGGCGGGAAAATACAAATAAAATTTTTATTATTATTTATTATTATTAAATCAAAAAGCATTTTCTGCAAGGAAATCATTTTGTGCAAAAGATCATATATCTTTTCATAAAATGCTGCTTCTTGCACAGCCTATGCTGTATTTGGGGACAAAATTGACACATGCTTCATATGCAGAAAACAGAATTTTCTGTAGAATTTTCAGAATTTTCTTGATAATCTATGCCATGCATAATGACAATCTAAGTGCCTTAATACCCTATTCCTTACATATTCTTTATTCTTTACAATATATAAAGAATTCTTTACATATCTAACAAAGCAGTGAACTTCATGAATGTTTAATTCAATAACTACCCAGAACAGACAGATAAAAAAAAGCAGCCTGAGTCCAGACCAGTCACAAGCAAGTTACAACCCAGTTGTCCACACAGCCCGCTCCAAGGCAGGCTGTGGATGCAGAGGTCCACTGGTCCTAAGGACCAGAGTGTGGCTTCAGCATGGCTTTGGGCTGATTTGGAGGCATGTGTCGCTTAATCAGCATGTTTCAAAAGCATCTGGAAACCACATCATTTGGTCTGCCTGTTTAACCCCATGGTCTGGTTCACACATGCATGTTTGCATGGATTCCCTGTGCACATTCAATTTAATCCATTATTTCATTGGGAGGGCAGCAGCATTGGTGACTGTAATCGCACAACAACACTTCTTTCCTGTCCCGTCCCCCAGCCATCCCTTCTAATTCATGAGGAAAACCATGAGCTGCCAATAGCACAATGCCCCAGTGCAAAAAGACATTCCTGGGGGATTTGCACAACTGGCAGTCACACAATGGGCAGTCACACGATGTCACTCTCCTCTCTTTCCCCACCCCCCTCTTTTCTTTTTTTTCCCTAAGGTTTTTACACAATTTCAAAGCTCCACAACCTCAAGTATTTTTTTAAAAAGATAAAATGTTTAATTGGTGCTGCAGAGTTCCAAAATTGCTTAAAAAGTTTTTTGGGGAGGAACAAAATAGACATAGATGTAAAGCATACAGATCTATTTGTGAAAGACTTCCGTCTTCCCTCCTTTCCCAGAGGACACACATGGCTACCCATCAGGACTGTTTGTGGTAGACTTGGTCATAGGCACAGCGGTATGCCATGATGACACACATTCCATGCAGTGTTTTTTGGGCACTGTACCAGAGGCACTGTGCTGGAGGTGTGTAATCATGGTGCACACCATGTAGACTGGCATGCACCACAATGATGCCCTGCTGGCAGCGGTAGGGCTCAGCCTTCGCACCACCCACAGGCCGGGGCTTTTCACCGGTCTGTACAGGGCCATAGGTTAACTCTTAAAAGAAATACATTAATAAAGTATTACATGAATATTACATGAAAGCTTGAAAGTTTACATGAATTTAGTTTTGCATTCTATTTGGTTTAAAAAATTGTCTATTTGGTTTAAAAATTGTCATTCTATTTGGTTTAAAAATTGTCATCCTAGACTCTGTTGAGTCAAGAAGTAAAACAGTGCATGCAGACTTGATAATTATTTTGATCAATGATGCCATCAGGACAAGACTTGAGCATGCATGTTCAGGCCCCTGTATAGCAGAATGAGCAAGAGCGCATTTAAATTATTACCACATTCTGAAGTGCAGGAAATATCACATTTTGCTATCTAAAGACTGGAAGAGGGGACAAAATGGCAATCTCCCAGAGGATGTTCTCTGCTGCTGCTCCCAGACTATGGAACACCTTGCTGGAGGAGATCCATCAATATAACCATCCTAGACAGCTTCAAAAAAGCTGTGAAGACAGATCTCTTCCGGAAGGCCTTCCCAGAATTGTTCAATCTACTTTATGTAACCACTGCCTGTACTAGAAAATTGCTGTCATTTTAACAGGTTAAATTTATAAACTGTATTGTATTTAATCCTGTTTTTAAGGGGGGGGTCAATTTTATTTATTGAGAGTATGTATTATTCCAATATATTCTAGTCATGTAAGCCACCTTGATTGCTGCAACAGAAAGGCGGGGTATAAGAATAATAAAGTTTATTAAAAATTATTAAACTTAGAGTCCAAAATTACCTAAGTATAGCATTAATGTTGCCTTCTCTGGTTGGTTGGTTGGTTGGTTGGTTGGTTGGTTGGTTGGTTGGTTGGTTGGTTGGTAATCATCCAGATGTTTATCAGACCTTAGCTACATCAGCAGCCCTCAAAGTCTGTTTAGGAAAGCCCTGGTGACTGGAAAGAAAGGAAGAAAGATATGAGGAAAGAGGGAAAGTAAGAGGGGAAATGGATGTTAGTTTTAAATCTCACTCTGTTTCCTGAGGTTAGAACAGTCTACAACATGCTAATAATGCTAATATTTTTGTTCCCCAGGGATTTTATATTCTAACATTACTTAATACATTATTTTCTTCCAAAATCTGTTTTCAGGAGAACTAATGGATTTTCATTGGACATTGTCACTGTGACAGAAAAAAACAGAAAAAATATAACTGACACCGTATCTTTGGTAGCGAGAAGGCTTTTGAGGGGCTGGAGCTTGAAGTCTTAGTGGATATGGGAAAGGGATGAGACCATATATTGAAGGTGCCACATTGTCCACATTAGTTAAAATTAAACAGGAGTATTGAATTTTTCCCGATGATTCCAAATGAATTCAGCAAATGATCTCTTTCTGGTTTGGTAAATAAGTGCTGTTAAAGTCACAGAAGTAAACAAGATGATATTTCTGGTCATTTGGAAGTCTGATAGTCCCATTGTCCTAAAATTTCAGATAATACTTCATGAGCCAACATCTTATAGGTATATCTCTTATGTGCCTACCTTTGGGGTGGTATTATGACTCATGTGTCTCAAAATATTCAGTGGGATCTACATGAATGCTGAGATGGAAAAAGAATGCCATGTTACATTTGTGAGGCATTGTTAATTAATAAAGATTTTTCTTTCCTGTTTTGGTCAATCTGTAGGCCTCAGGGTCCTTTCACACAACATGAGTCCATTTTACTTTCATAGCGACATCATATAGAATCTTGAGGTTTGCAATTTAGGGAAGAGTATTTAAAATTCTCAGCCAGAGCACTCTATTACCTTGCCAAATAAAAAGCCCAGTATTTGTCCACAGTACGAAGCCATGACAGTTGACGTGGAATCATAGAGAATGAAATTCATTTAGGTGGCATTCCCACTGGCCTAAAACGCGGATCAGGATGCGAATTAAGGGGACATCGTTCCCATTTGACCCCAAATCCGATCCGCATTGCCCCGGAATCGTTCCCGTTGAGATTCGAATCTGATTTGGTTTTTATTCAATAATCCGGTCTATAAGCCTATAAACCGGTTTAAAAAACAGTAGGTTTTAATGTGGGTTATTTTTGCTCCCGGGGTCTGAATCGTTGTATCCAAATGGGAATGACAAGGGTGTCTGATTCAGGAACCTGGAGATGGGAGGAGCAGCACTCGAGGGGCTGGCTTGGGGGTGTCACCTTCTTCGTTCTCTTCTTCATCATTGCCGCCATCTTTCCCGTTCATGTCCCTTATTCCGCTGAGTAACCTCATGGAAGAATTATTTTTAGAGGAGAGACAAGAGTCTATTTAAAGCAAAAAACATTTGGGGCAGAATTTTTCTCTGCCCCACTAGCAACAGCTTTTTACTTAGCAAAAACAGATAATTGGTTGTACTGGAATAAAAGAGGAACACTGGGAGAATGTTTAATTCTGATGATATCGATGGTGTGGTAATATTTCCAGGATTGCATTTCCTCACAGAGATGGATAATGTTATTTTTTCCTCTCTCTAATGGAAAGTGTAGAAAGATAAAAGAAAACAAGTGATTACAAAGGGAAAAAAATAAACCCACCATTTCTTATTTCATTACAAGAAGTGATGGATATAATTCCATTTAAAACACAGATAATTCTCTTCGTAGCTCCTGAAGAAGGGATGGTCATATTTACTGGTGTATTGACAAGGCAAGGTAATCCTGAGAGATTATATTTTAGTAAATCATTAATCACATCGCAAAATAGCTTAAACTATGCGGTAAACACAGGAGATGAGCCAAACAACCCAAATCTGTCATTATTTTCCTGCCTTTGAAAGCCAAAGGGCTTTTGTTTTGTTTTGGTCCCCAAAGAGATTAATGTTTGGGGGATATTTATTGTAAAGCCATGACAGCAGAGACTGATAACACATATATATGTTGAGGTAGTTCAATATATTTTGCCACTCTCCCCCTCCCACTTCTTTCCTTTCCTTCGCTCTCTGAATTGTAAAGGTAAAGATACACAATTTCATTTCAGATTTACTGCTGGACGGTTTGCAACTGCAAATGCTCAAATAAGAATCACACACAACCACACTTCTCAAAAAGGGTCAAAAGGTTGAACAGGCTAAGGGTGTTCATGTGTTGAATTTAAATAGCATGTACCACTTCAGAGACCAGGAGTGGTAGAAGCTGGGGAAGACAGATGCAAAGGCTAGAATCCAAACTTACTAAAATGAACAAATCTAAGGTTCACATCTGCTGGGGGTGATGCCTTTGCTCACAGACTTTGTTCAGAATCTGGGGTCATGCTGGATGTTTAGGTAAATGTGCATTCCTTGTGGCTGACACATTTCCCTCCTCAGCAACAGTTGATTCTGGCTTCAGCCACCAAATTAGCAAATTAAGCCCATGTCAACTGCAAAACAAAACACAATAAATTCAGGGGAGGAAAACCACATACTAGGACAAACAGACTCTTTCACCACCTGACGGAGCACATCTTGCAACTATGTTAAGTTTTTCATAATATACATTGATCCTAGGAACTGGTTCCCTTATACATGTGTGTGTGTGTGCATGTGCGCACGTGCGCGCACTTGCGCAGGTGCCTTCAAGTCATCTGTTGCCTTAAGAAGATCCCAAGAATTTCATAGGATTTCCTTAGGCAAGGAATATGTAGGAATCAAAAATATTCAGATTCATGTAATATCCTGCTCTGTCCCTGCAACTGATGCTCTCAGTGAAGCTGTATACAAAAAGGAAATCCAGTCTGTCACAGCCTTCCAACATGCAATAATAAAAAAAATATTAATGCCAAACAGGCCCCACATCATTCTTAAGAGAAAATAGTTTCTGCATTAAAAAAAAACCCCAAATAACATATACACATGTAAAGTTTATACATAATGAACTTAATTGTGAAGATTCTTATATGAGAAGGCCTGATGGTCATGTGATGGGAATGAGCTCAGAGGCTATTTAGGCTTGTCACCCTCCACCCCCACCCCATCCTCTCTCTTTGATGAATTCCAGCGATTGAACAACAGCTAGGCTCTCTGTGGGGGATTTCTGCAAACACATATTCAGCAAGCTAAGTTGTTTTCATTGCCATAAGGCATTCTTTTCTCTTTTTTCATTCACGAAATTGTTGGGTGGCTAGTCTGTGTGATTGTGTACAGGGAGTGGTTGTGATAAACTGTTTGATAGTGGGGTTGTGATTGTGGTTTCAATCAATCACTAGCTGCAGCGGATGATCTTCAGGTGTCTGTCTCCCCACCCACTGTTTGTTTTATTGAGGGAGTGGGTTCTCTGCAGGACATGCATGGTCATCTGTTTAGTTTTGGGAGTAATTTTTGATTTCTCCCCCCTGTTTGAGTGGCTTTTTTGCCCCTTTATTGTTCCCTCTCCTGCTGTGGTGCAGTGGTGGAGCCCTTTGTAGTTACTGAGTTGAGTCCATTTGATTTGGAAGTGTTTGTCATCCCCCACTTTTTTGTTGTGAGGTCATCTGTTCTTTACTTTTGGTGTTGTTGGTTTTTTCCTCATTTCGTAGTGCTGTTGCAGAGTGTTTTAGTTCTCCTGTTCAGCCAGCTGTGTTTTATGGAATTTTGTTGGTTTGTTTTTGGGGAACATGGTAAGATGGCTGATAGGAAGGCTCCTTCATCTCCTGACATTCTTAATGGTCTGAGCTGCCTGTGACCATTCATTTTTTCCAATGTCCATGAGGCAAGGATGTTGTACAACCGTGGTTTGGCAGCAACTGGGGGCAGCTCTTTGGTTGAGTTTGTTGTCAGTTCATAGAGGGATGGATCTTGCAAGGTAAAAGTAAAGGTAAAGATAATTGCTTGACATAAATGTCTAATTGTAACCTTCTGTAAGGGTATGTGCTCATCTAAGCCAAAGAGCCAGCTTTATGGATTATTTGATTTTAGCAAGTGACTAGGCCATTATTAAGATTTATTTATCCAAAATCGATCAGTTAAAGGGAAGGTGGTGGTGCTTTGCCTTTGTGGTGACCTTGAGGTATGACCAACCTGAGTCCTGCATGCATACATGCAGATTTGTGGCCCTGGTTTTCTCTTTCACCATGTGGATGGTTCCCTCCTTACAAAATACCACTTTTGGTCCACTACCTCCAAAGCCTTACAGCATTGGGACATCTGGGGTGTCAAATTTGGGATGCATTTATTCCACATAGGGATGGCTTCAACAGCCTCAGCTGTGGGATGTTCAGCACATTAGCGATGGAGGTCTCATGTGTTCAAGATGTATGGTTGCTCTTTCAAGCATTGCCTGCTCCATTCCTTTGTTTTTCTTTAGTTTCCAGATGCTTTTTTCCAAGACGTTGTGTCCTGATTGCTGACCATAGCATGGCACATTGGGTGGCAAGGTGGTCCTGCTAAAGTCATTTTGCGGAGCAGCTTAGTTAGGGAAGAGTAGCCACCATTAAATGGTGTGATAAGAGGGGTCTGAAATGGAGTGGCTTGTTCCCATTCTATTCTGGGAGCACTCTAGGCCAGCTCCAGATGTTTTAGTCATTCACCTGTGTGGGAATGACCTGGGCCTTCTGAAGGGCAAGGATCTGGTTTGTCAAGCTTTGTATAGCTTCCAGTTTAGCATGGACACTTGGCTGGGAGTGTCCATCATTTGGTCAGCTCTTCTCCCCTGACAGGGCGAAAGGACCCTAGACACTTGGACTTGACTCATAGAAGAGCAAATGGGCACATTCAAAATTCTTGGTTAGGGGGTTGGGTAATTTTTTTCCTCATCCAGAGATAATTTTTCAACAATCTTAGCTCTATAGAGTGCATGGCATCCACTAGGTGGAGGAAGGTAATTTGATGTGGGTGAATGCTGTTTTGGCTGTCCTGGTGGAGGAAAGGGACTAAGCTGACACTTGTCCTTTGTGCATGGCAGGAGCCAAGGCAATCGCAGAAGGGGTCATGGGAGAGCCATGGGGGAGGAGTGCGGAGGCCAAGGGAGGAGCCAAGGCCAGGCCCCGGGGAGCAGGTGGGGACAAAGGTCCATGCCAAAAAACAGCAATTCCAAAAGGTCCCCATTCATATGTGAATGAGGGACCTTTTGGAATCAATTTGGCATAGCGGAGCAGAGCCGGATTGAGATTCGGATCTTTCTGTAAGTGGGAATGAGACCTGAGTCTCCTGGAGAGGTTGAGGGATATCCTGATCCCCTGTAGAGTTCATCACACCTTCCTACATACCTATCATTCCCCTATCCTTCATAAAAAACATTTTCAGTTCAATCATCATCCTTTTACTCTTCAATCTCACTTGCTTGAGCTTTCTTTGATATCACTTATATCATCATTATCTTATTTCACCATTCATTCTCACTTCCTCTCTCCCAGTACAGGTTCCTTTTTGTTATCTTAGGCTGGATCTGCACTGCAGAAATAAAGGAGTTTAATACCAGTTTAATACCTTTCATCTTGTCTTTTAAGGATGTCATGATATGTATGCCACTTCTCTTCCATCAATATTACTTTTCTATAGAAGGCTTCATGGGTGAAAGCCACAAAGGTATGTTCAAAGGTACTCCAGGTTTGTGTTTCTTCCATATTTGAAGTAAAGTTTTCTTACACAGCGATTGTTGAAAAAAAGTTTAATTTATTCTTCTCATGATCACGTTAAGCCATCCATTCTTTCTTGAGAATCTTGCAATGTCTTATCCTTGTTTTTTAACCTTTTCATATAAACCTCAAAGTACCCTTATGCCAGTCCTTAAAAGGACCATCTTTCATTACTATAGGGATCATCTGGAACAAAATGAAAAATGTTGGTAAGTCAATGTATCTGATGTGGCCAGGTCCAACAATTTCTCTACCCATTCCTCAATGTTTGGAATTTTCTACTGCTTCCAGTACCACACATATACTAAACTTGCCACTGTAAACGTACAATATATTAGCATACCATTCTCTCACTCCAAAATTTAACATATTCAAAAGAAACAATTCAGGTCTAAGAATTATATCTTAGATCTTATCAATTATCCTCCCTATTTCAAATATTAAATTATTAATAATAATTTATTAATTAACCCATTATTTTTTAAAAATGCCTCCCTGGATCCTACCATTCTAAATAACTATTGGCCAGTCTCATATTCCATTCTTGGGCAAGGTTCTGGAGTAAGTAGTGACCTCTCAGCTCCAGGGGTTTCTGGATAAATTGCAGTACCTAGATTCATTTCAATCTGGCTTCTGACCTGGCTATGGGATGGAGACAGTTTCATTACCTTGGTGGATGACCTATGCAGGGCACTGAAAAGGGGGACTGTGTCCCTATTAATTCTGCTGGGCTTCTCAGTGGCTTTTGATACCACCAGCTATGAGATCCTTCTAAGATGCCTCTCTAGAATGGGACCTGGGAACATTGTTATGCAGTGGTTCCAGTCTTTTTCAGAAGATGGTGTCGGGGGACTCCTGTTTGACCCCCGGTCATTGTCCTGTGGGTTCTCTCAGGGTTCTGCTCTGTCCCCCATTTTATCTAACATCTGCATGAAACCGCTGGGAGAAGTCATGTGGAAATTTGGATAATTATTTTAATATAGTTTCTGTTTTTTTGAGATTTATTCCTAAATACTTCATTCTTTTTTGTTATTTCAAATCCCCTTTTCAGTTGTTTTTAGTTGTCTTATATACATTTACACATCCAAAAATATTTTTGACCCTATACACTTATCTCATTGCACCCTAATTTCCAAATGTTATGCAGCAGCAAGCCTTCCTTTTTAGCATTAAAAAAGTGCAAAATTTATAAGGAAGATGAAGTATCTGTAACTGTAAGCCTTAAAAATTAAGGATTTTTTTTTATTTTTAGTTCTTAGCATTTAACTTCATGTTTTCAAGGTATGTATAATTTATTGTAACAGTAGTGCAGAGGAAAACAACTGAAATGCACTTTTTTCTCTTTACTTGGAAAACAATGCAGTGCTGAGTATACCACAGATCTATTTATGGCTTTGTTCAAAACAAATGGAAAGAGAAAACAGCCTGAACAGAGATTGTTCAGAGGAAACTAAATGGAGAGAGAGAGAGAGAGAGAGAAGACATAATCTGGATAGACTGGCATACATAATGCCAGGTTGGAGGGCATAGCTTGATGTGTTACCCCTTCAGACCCTACTGCCAAGGAATCCTTTCCTTGTACCTTATACCAGTGTAAGAGGTCTGAGGTCAAAATTATGTCAGTTGGTGTAACTATTTTAGTGTAGTTAGACAGAACAGCAGTTCAACAGCAGACGTAAAATGTCACTCACTCTCCTGCAAGGAATCCCTTGTTTGCTTTTAGCCACTGGGCATGTTGTGAACAGACACAAGGTAGCCTTTTTTCAACAATGATCATAACTGATTTTATTTAGTTCCCCACTGCAGTCGCTGGAGATGAATAGCTGCTATTTGTTCCATCTTCTTTGGTACTCTTGCAATTTGGAGCTGTGGGGGAGAAGTGGTGTATGCTGTCCCCCCTATTACTATTTGACCTACATTCTTTTTTTTTTTCTATTTCAGCATTGATGACACTGACCACATTATGTAAGTTAACAAAATAATGTGTACGGGAATTAGAGGTAAGCTGTATGCCAAATTCCTGACTATAATTCATCAGTGCATTTGGATAAAACACAGTCATTTCTGTACAGCATTTGGGCTGGCAGCAAGATTTTTGAGGCATAGAAGAATAAGTTTCTATAATGAAAGGAAAATAAATTGCTTCACATGTCATCTTTATTCTAAGTCAGGAATAATAGGACTATCTTATCTGAGATGAAAAACAGTATTTGAAGAAAGGTTAAATGAAAGTCACTGTCTTGGCCAGAGTAGACATCTGAACTCACAGTTCCCTGGTGAATTTCTAGCCCAGGGCTTTTCAACCTTTCATTCTCCAGATGGTTTGGACTTTAAGTTCCAGCCAATATGGCCAGTGCACAGAAATTGTGGGAGCTGAAATCCCAAACATGTGGTGAAGCAAAGGTTGAGAATCACTGGCTCTATACTCTACTCACTTTACCAGAGCTCACAGGTTGTGATCCATCAAGTTAAATGTAGGTCTTGATAAACATATTTTTCCATCCTGCTTGTGGCTACAAAAATAAAGCAGGTGAATTTTTCAAACCACAAAACTATAGCTCACTATCCCATTTCAATTGCAGTGACATGATCCTCTGGAAAACCTCGATTTGAAGTTTACGGAAAAGCATTTAAAATACTCAACTGGAAACCTCTAATGCTTCTCTAAATTACAAACAATAATGTTTGTTTATAATGTCCTTTTCACTAAAAGGCAGAACATCAGACATATATAATCAAGAATAAAAAAACCCAAAACCCCACCACTCTATAATATACTAAAATTAGAATCCTCACCACCCCATCAGTTACTACCCATCTCAACATCGTGAAGTACACTCAGCAGTTTAATCTGGCCAATCGAAGAAGAAGGTCTTCATCCCTTTATGAAATCAGGTAAGATCCTCCTCCAGTCAGAGGAACAAAGGAAGATTGTGCCACAAATGCAGAACTGGATCCTGAAAGGCTTGCACCCTTGCTAGAACTGTACATGTTGGGGGAACTGCCAATAATCATTTGCCTGTAGATTTTAAATTCATAGGAGAGTATTGCACATGAAATCCACACCAGGATAGACACGGGTTGTAATTGTCACTAATGGATCTTATTGCACTGCCCCGTGCCTGGGCAATAGGCACCCCATATTAAATCCAGGCTTCTCCCACAGCTTCACAAGAATAGAATTTGCATGCTATATATAACTCAATGAACTGTAAAGAAATTCCACTGCAGTACAGTAGGTATCCTAACCTTTTTGTTAAGTACAATGGGCCCTTCATATCCTTGAGGATTTCTCTCCAACATCCCCTCCCTGTGGATGGCAAAAACTGCAAGAGCTCGCCTCCTGTGGTATTCAGTGCCAGTGTACATGTACACAGCTGCTCCGCCAGGACCTTGTGTACATGTGTCCATTGAGGTCAATGAGGTTTGCCATCCACAGATGCTCAAATCTGCAGATGGCAAGCCTGCACACTGTACTAGCCGTGGGGCATGCACACTGTACTAGCCATTTGGAAACACTTCTAATAACACACTTACAGTCACTCTTCTTGTGAAAACCCAAGTACTGAATCCATACTTAAAGTGCATCTACAATACTTAGTAATAGAAGTCAAAGACTACTTTAAGTGTCATTGATTTGTAAGAGTAGAATCTTAAAATTTCAAATTTGTTGGGGTACCTAAAATTTCTCTGATGAATTTTTGTGACAAAATTGGATTAGATCTGACTAGTAGAAAAATTCTAAGTACCTAGCCTAATTTAAAATCCTATAATTCCATAGGATGGAGCAATGATACTTAGAGTGGTATAAAACTGCTATCACCCAGGAATGCAGATACACTACATTAACACAAACCTCATAGATCCTGGTCAAATGCCATGTGGCTCTAAAAGGATTGTGAACTATGGAGCTTATTGCTCAGCATTTTAAACCGACTTCAGCCTCCTGGGCTGGAGCCAGGACATGGGATGGAGACGGGGATTATCGCACACTAAACCACTACAGAATCACTGGTGGCCATCAACCTGGGTCCTAGCCATGCTCCACCAGCACTTTTTAGAAGTTGGAAAGCTTTCCAGCTTCTAAAAAGTGCTGGCGGAACACGGTTGAGACCCAGCTGGGACCCAGGCTGTTGGTGGCTGGTGGTTTGGCAGTGATTTAGTGGACAACAATCCCTGTTTCCATCCCATATCCCTGCTTCAGCCCAGGAGTCTGAAGCCAGTTTAAAATTCTGACTCCTATAACAGTTCCTTTGTTTAATAAAGGGGAAACTTGTAGTGCATGGGAGTAGTTTAAACTTTTTTTGACCAGTAGTGAGCCTTGTCAAAAATCTATTCCTGGGCACAGAACAATAATCTCTCATGGGAACCCATAACAGCTTAATGTTTGTATTTAGTCCCAGTTGGGTGTAGATGATTTGCTTTAACTGAAGAATGTGGACAAGTATCCTACCTTTTTAAACTGACATTGTCATTAAGTTCAAAAGCTTATTTATGTGTTATAAATGCTAACAAAATTTTCAGTGACAAAGGTCTTATAATCAGCAAACACAATGACCAGCATGAAAGGGGGGGGGGGTAATTTGATTTGTTTCATAGTCCAACAATCCCTTCAATGTAATCATATTAAAGGGTTGTTTTCTCCTCAATATTCATATTTATATGTTGGCTATGAGTCAGAAAGGCTTCATTAAGTCATTTGTCACTGAAACAAGATTAACATCTTTACCATAATTCATTCCATTAATCTAAATTCCAATACATTATAGTTCATTGCACATATTGTTGGATTCAGATTGTCTTTGCTTGAAACAACAAGATTTTAAAAACCTATCCATCTCCATTTTTCTTTTTAACCCTTCTAGGTAAGATAGTTCCTTCCCTGAATGTGTGTCAGAAATCTGTAATAAACTGAATGTATGCACTTCTATTCAATCTTATGACTATGATGTGGATAAAAGGGGAGTTGCTGAACCAGCTACCTGTCCATGTTCACTTTTCAAATGATTTTGCCATCCAGCATTATTCCTGGATGGCAGCTATGATACAGTTATGATCTAAAGTGCATTTTATATGCTGACTTCAATTGACTCATCAACTACAGGTGCTGTAAGAAGACAGCTAGCATTACTCAAGCTCACTGGCTTCCATATTCCACCATTGTACCACACATTCTGTCTTTGAAAATAGTTGTGAATCAGCTGATGATATAAAATGTGGTCAAATGTCATTTGAGGAGTTTTTGGTGCCAAAAATAGTTTGCATCTCTTCCGAATAGCTGCACTAGTTACCAGGTAATGTCTAGCAGTCTAGGCCCAGGATATGTGCACGAGTGGTCCCTCTATTATTTACTAAGGTTCCAGCCCTATGGAGTGGATTTCAAGGGTACATGGGGACCAGTAGGAGAGAAGGAAGTGGGGTCAATTAATTGGTTGATTGATTGATTGATTGATCAAACAATCAATCACTTATTTATATCCTACTTTTCCCCCAAGAATGGGACTCAAGGCACCTTTCTGGTACTTCAGAAGAAAGCTTTCCAGTACAAATACAACACAGGATCCTGGCCATTGTATATCCCCCCTGCACCCCAAAAGAGCAATGTGGGGCTTCAAGAGTTGCCAAACAGCCCACAAGCTGTGTGATTCCAATCCCTGTTTTCCTTATTATGATGTGCTGCTGTGAGGCAACATTTGGTAACCACCTCAAACAGTTTGTTTGGGTTGTGATGAAAGAGCATCAGATTGTTAGTTATTTCTGTGAGCTGATTATTAAAGTTCTATACTGATAATCAGGTAATAAAAGTCCTGGTAGCATTTGCCGTCTAAAGTGTCTTTTCATGAGCACTATGGCCTTTGTGTGTGTGAGTGGGGGGGGGGGGGGGGTGTTGCTCTGCCTCTGGCAGCAAAATCATTTAGGCCAACCAAGTCATGATGAATTATCAGTGAGTAGATTTCCCAGCTTACAAACTATTTGCAACAATAGGATAACTTCACATAAGGGATGTTTGAATATATAAGCTATTTAATGTGATTTTCCCCCTACAATTCTTGGTCTGTGAGGTGTTTGATGATAGTGCACTCACATCTTTTGATTTCCTATCATCAACAAGAGATTCCCCCCAACACTCTTTTTCTTTCTGATTTACACACAAGTAAATGCACACACACAATTTACTTGACTAGGAATATGTGCAAAACTGAGCACATTTGGTAAAGTGCACACCAAAACAGGTTAGATTTTCATTCGGGGGCACCATTTTGCAACATAATGTGGAACTTGGATAGGTTGAAAATTATGAAATGCAACCAAAAATGAAACTGACAGATTTTTACATCCCTAGTGGCAGGTTTATTTATCTGATCTACTTCAAATAGAATTTCATCTGATAGCTTATATGGATAGGTCTGTGACTAGGAATGCTAGCCTATTGGCAAATAAATTAATAAAAATAAATAAGGACAGTCTTTTGCAGGGATATCTTTCAAGTTAAACGGTTTATTTATTTTCCTTCTTGGAACACAAAATCACCATGTTAACTAGAAATCCAAAGAGATTTAACTGTATCTCTCATATTAAACTGATGAATGTCAAAAACTCAGAAGGAATGGATAGGCTATCCACTGAGTCAGGTTTCATCTCTCTCCATAATGCAGTTTCAATTACCTTTTCTTATATTTCTGGCATATCCGTGACAAAGACACCGATAGCACAGCCCTGTCAAGTTCTTGTTCCCTCAGTACATCACTTCTGACAAATCTGCAATCAATCTCTGTACTTTAAGAATTAATGTTAGCTCTAACAAGAGACCAAATCAAAACATGGACAGCTTCCAGCAAAGCTATTCCCTGTTTCCACAGACTGGAGATTATTTACCGCTATGACATGTTGTACACCATTCAGGTAGTAAATCTGCTTATTCCATGAGAGAATAATAGGTGCCAAATATCGGACGCTGTTCTGTTAACATTTCTTCTTGCTGAGGACATGGAGGTGAGTTGGCCCTACATTAAACAGCAGCCAATACAAAATGCAACCATTCTGAAGGGCAGCAGTCAATGCATTTTTTTCCTCTTTATACCAAAAATTGGGCCAAGTTCTGCAGGTGCAAGGGTGGTGTCCCAAGGTGCAGAAAAAACACATGATCAGCAACTGGAAGAAAAAGGCCCAAACTTTATTGTTTACAACAGAAGAAAAATGGGTTGGCCCTAAGCATGGGTCAGGATACTGGCATCAACCAACTGGTCTGCTGATCAATGAACCCCTCAACTTAGCTCAGCACAGGAACCAAGGGATGACAGAGGTTACTACTGGCCAGTCTCCACGATGCCTCTCTGTCACTGGGAATGCTGGCAAAGCATCCATCCCATTTGGTGACTCTTCCCAGTGCCTTACACCTTGAGGTCCCATAATGGGACTCCCCCTCCACTGCCACTGCCACAGCACTGGTGAAAGGTCCATGAAGACTGAAAGCAGGGAGGCCCCCAACTTAAGATAGCCCCTGCCTGCTGGAGGGGAGGACTAGATTGGCAGGTGTTGCAGCCAAGGGGAAAGAGGCAGGCAGCCACCAATTGACTGTTGCTGAGAAATTCCCAAGCTGTCCAAGTCAAGGTCTCTGACATAACCAGGAGGGGCTGCCTTTGCTCCACCATCTCACTGCATGAAAATGGCTTGCATGGTAAGTCGTGCAGCCACATTTACCAAAAACTTAGGCAATGTCTTAGGAGATTACTACACATGGTTTTTATACTGCAATTACACCTGTAAAAAAAGTGGTTATGGCAATCATCACATGATGATGCCCCTGACCTATAGCTGGCTTATCACCAACCCATTCCTTTTCATTGAGGGGGAACCCCCCCCCCCCCGTCTTACAATTGCACAATCCCCCAGGTGTGAAATGTCACTACCAAGGCAGTTGTGTGATTGGCAGTCATGCATCAGTGTCCCCTCCTCCCTCCTGTCAGTCTCCCTCTCAGTATGCCCAAGCAGTTTGATTCTTTCTCTCACACTCCTTCTTAAGTTAAATGTACAGTAACTCACAGTGGCAGAGCTCCAGAAATGCATGAAAAAAGGAGGGGAGGGGGCAACAGTAAAAAAAAAAAAATTAAAGGCATGCTGGGTAGGAAGGAAAGATTCGGGAAGAGAGCATGATGGGGGCATGATGGGGCAACAGCTCATTAGCACAACTGAGATGTGCAGTGATGGCTGCTCAGAAAGTGGAATGATTAAGCCCCCACACTTTTTTTTTAAACTAACATGACTGCTGCAAAAACAGGACTTTTTTTCAATAAAGCCTTTAGTTCTCTGGATTTAGGAACTCTTTTGAATTGTGGTGAAATTCTCCCCAGTAAATAAAAAAATCTCACATTGTCAGTTTCTTTATAGATTTACCTCATTGTATGTAGCTGTAACATTTCAGTGCTTTGTAGATTTCCTTTACTTTTTCACATCTGTATTTCTAGTTTGTTTTGTTACTACTTCATCAGTTTGCATTTCTATTCAGTCCAGAACATGAACAGGTAGAATTCCAAAGCATTTGGGCATGTTTGATCCAGTGGCCAGAACATTAAAGTAGGTGCTAGAACTATTTCCAATTGTTTAACAAAGGGGAGGCACTATCCACCGATGTTACCATAGAAAGAAAGTGACTCAATCCCTAGTCGCATCTTACCCACAGGGAGAGTTAATGTAGAGGAACACGATCATACCTGTGGCCTTTCTATGACTCACCTTTGCCTACCTGCCTGGTGCAGAAAGTCTGAGATGAAGTTTGATGAGCAAGCAACTTCAAAGAGCAGGTTCAGGAAATGAAACTGGAAAAGAAAACCCCAGAAATGAAGAGATTTTTATATTTGTGACTGTGATTAGAGGGAGGCAAAGACTGATGCACTCACTGGAGAATAAATCTTCTGCTAATCAGAGTTAACCATTATAACACATAAAAGAACAGGATACCTTTAGTTTGTGTGGGTTTTTCTCAATTACAAAAGCATTGTATAGTCTCCCCCCCCCTCCGTTTTTAAATTAAAGAGAAAAGGGCAGGGTGGGGAGGTTCTTGAAATAAGCCACAGCTGCTCAAAGCTTTAGCTATTTATTCTTCCAATTATCTAGTATTCAACTGAGCAATTCTTAGACAAGGGGCCAATTACACAATATTCGGTTTGTATCATAAAAACATCACCAAGGTTACTTCAAGGATGGGTTTGGAGGTAACGGATGTTGTACTTTCTGATACAAGCCGTATAGGACGTGTTGCTTTTCTTGTATTTTTGCTTGGAAGATTTGATTATATTTGTCATTTATTCCTTTCTGTATAATAGTTTCTCTTTTCATACTGGTTTCATTCTGAACTCTTTGCACTAATGTGTAAACGGAGGTATTTTTAATTATTTCTGAGATTGCTTCCCACTGACCTATGAAATTCTGCAACACTCACTGCAATGTTTTGAATTGTTGAGAAGCTCTGTTCTAATTTATATTACAAGAAACTGAATCCTATTCAGGAAAAAAGCAGGAGATAAATAAAAAATAAAATAAATGTAAAATAAATATAATAATAATAATAATAATAAATTATTATTATTGTTGTTGTTGTTGTTGTTGTTGTTGCAATAAATATTATTTTTCTCAACCTAAACATTCCTGGCTGTTTAGTCATCTTTCTTCCTTTGTCCATTACTGCTGCAGTCAGTCTAGTCAACTTGGCCAACAGTGAAAGCTAACAAAAGTTACAGTCCATGAGCATCTGGAAGGTCATAAGTTAGCTCTCCTTTTTTGTTTGGAATGTCTTTGGACAACAGTTTGGGATTTTTTGTTCTTTCATAATTTCCTTTTAATCTTATTTTCTTTCTCACCTACTTCTGTCTCTCCTTTTCTCTCTCTCTCTCTCTTTGTGAGAGATACAAGCTGTATAGGGCTTTTTGTACCTACTGTACATATTCATATATAAGTCAAGAAATTTTAATGAAAAATTGACCCAAAAGACTGAGTTAACATATCCACAAGTAAATGTAAGTCCTATATTTTAACTCTTATTTAAAAAGGAAACATTCCCTTCTCTGAGTAAAGTGGCAAAAGATGAGAACTTAGGGCCTATATAAACCGGTACTTTGCGCTGGCCGGTGGGCAGAGTTAGGCCGCAGCATCCGCACGCTGGATGCCCTAATCCTGTCCCTAGGACACCATTTTGGTGTGTGCCAGTCTACACGGTGAATGCCATCATGATGCCCCTGCAGTTGTGGATGCAGCATCAAAGGGGCATCATAAAGCCATGCCACCATGGCTATGGTGCCCCTTGGAGGGCACAAAAAGGAGCTGTTTTTTGCACCTCCTTTTTGCGCTCTCCTTTTTGCACTCCCCAGAGGCCGAATCGGGGCCATAAGGTGAGGTTGCCACAGCGCCAATCCAACCAGTAAAGGAGTGTCTGCGTGCCACCCATCTATACAGCTCCTTAGTCCACCCCAGGAGCATCTGAAAGAAACACTAATTCCTTCTACACTCTCCACTGCAGTGCCACTTTTGAGTTTTTGAATGCCGGTGTGGGAAAATAGTGGCAGTGGCAGCTCTTTGGCACTTTCCTTCAAAGAAGCATCAAGAGGAAGCAGGCTTTAAATGATTTGAATTTGTGTATGTTTGTTAGCTTTTCTGGGTTAAAATCACACAAGGTTATCACATTAATGTTAAAGGCTAAGGTGATTGCCGTTTTCTTTGCCTTTTCTTTTGATCCTTTATGCATTTTCTTTCCCACACTCATGCCTGGTTGTGTCCCCCATACATCACACAGCCACAATTTACTATAGTTCCCTCCCCACCCATCCAGCCTTTAGGGTGAGCACAAACAGGTATGCCCATCAGAATTTTGTAAATTCCTTTGCATCGTCTTTTCATTCCTTTGTTACATGCCCCTAATTTTTCTCTGCAGTTTATCCATGAGTTATATAAAAGAGTTATATAAAACCTTCCCTACAGTTATACATGAGGTTGACTTATAGTTGAGTACATATGGTAAGTGATATCTTGTTTAGATTATAGTCATATAGGGAGATTTCTCTCTAGCACACATATATACATTACATACACACATTGTATTTTAAAATATAGTTTGCATGGCAGCTGCTCAGCTTGAAAGTTATTTTTATTACTGTTATCATTAAAAATCACAAAATATTATACCTTTCACTTATAATATGCAGCTTATACTTACTTAACTAATTACACTGAATACAAACTGGCAATTACATGCTACAATTTGTATAGTCATACACTTTTATTCAGTCAGGTGCCGCGTGCCTTATAGAGTGGGTGGAGAACCTGTAGCTTTCCAGATATTGTTGGAGCGCAATTCTCATCCTCGCTGAGCTGTGCTGTGTTGGCTGGTACAGATGGGAACTGAAGTCTAACATTGTTTCCTTTATCAGGTTTGAAAGAATACACCATAAGCAAAGTTAGTCTTTTCTTCCCTGGCGCAGGTTCATTTTTCAGATGCAATGGCACAGTCTCTCAAAGGACGATATTATACGGGAGTAATGTCTCCCAATTTCAAAAGAAAAGGAAGTGGAGCCAATTTGGAATTTAACACAATTACTTGGATGGTTATCACACCACAGAAGAACACAGCACCCATTCCAAAGCCAAAGCAGTGCGAATGCAAAAGAAATTATTATATGAGTGCATACTCATCATAGTCGAGAATTCAAATTAGAATCCCTGCACATGCACAGTGAGGGCAGAATCAGGTGTGATCTTTTTACTCTTCCTGAAGGGCCGTGTTTTTGCCTTGTTTCACATTATTTGTTCATTCATTACCCTTTATTTCACGTTATTTAGGTACTTCACCAATTCAAAATCAGTCCAAAGTAACCCACTGGGTGACCTGGTGCAAGTCACACTCTCTCAGCCTCCTGAGAAAATGGCACTGGCAAACCCCATCTGAATAAAGCTGCCAATAAAACCCCATGACAGGATCACCCTAGGGTCGCCTTAAGTTGGAAATGACTTGAAGACAAGCAACAACATTGGACAAGTCACACTCTCTCAGCCCCAGAGGGTGGCCATGGCAAATCTCCGCTGAAGAAACCTTCCCAGAGAACCAGGAGGGTTGGAGAGGGGAAAAAGGCTTGTCACCAGGAAGGGACCCCCCAAAACTCAGCTCCCAAGGGACCCTTGATACCCAAATCCATCCAGGCACCTCCTCGTACCCCAAAGTCTCAGCATCCCAAAACCTGGAGGGGTGGTGAGATCCCATGGCTCTGCCCTGCTGGGGTTCCTGTGAGACAATTAGCCATATATGGTCTTGTCTTTGCTGTGTTTGTATCCTTAACAATGACAGTAGAGAAAATTGCAGCCAACAAAGGAGCTTGGGAACTGTAGTCTGATTCGAAGGCAATCCAAGGACGACCAAGACATGCGTTCCATACCTGGCAAGTTCGAATTGAACGCAACTTTGGAGTGGAACACGAGTGGAACAGGATTTGTAAATTCTCCGTTTCCCCAAATTTACCCATCTCTCAGTTGACCCTGGATTGGATTCAGATTGACTTAGCATTGCCTTTGATTATGTGAGATAACCTCTTTCAATAAACTGTAAACCCCCATGATTGCACCTGGGATGCCTCTGCATTAACCTAGAAAGTTTCTCCGTGTGATAACGTCCAAAGCTATCCCACAAAATCCTGCTCTTCTCTATTCAGGTCCACTGCCTCCCCTGCCTCAGCACAACTAATGGAACTAAAGCTGAAGTGGGTGTTTTGGATCAGTATCAGAATAGCATCAGGAAAGCCACCATGAGAAATGCCTTAATAAAATATATCAATTATGTTTACATCTCACCTTGCTTCAGTAAAACTAGATATGATATAAAGAAGTAATTCCCAGTAAATTTCCGATTCAGTTGCTGCCCAGACTAAGGCAGTTTAGCACACAGCTAATAAACCCGATTTACCTCTTTCAAATTACATTTCAATTTGGGATACATCCAGATATTATTGCACTCATTTTGCCACCAACACCACCAGCTGGGTGAAACCCGGGCAACTTCCGGCTAGAATCTGAGCCCAGCCAGCCATTTTGCAAAGCTGGGAGCTTCTCGGTTTTGAAAAGAGGCCAGCTGAGCTCGGATTCTCGCTGGAAGTTACCTGGGATTCACCCGGCTGGTGGCATTGGCAGCAAAATGAGTGCAATAATATCTGTATGTATTCCAAATTCGAATGTAACTTGGAAAAGGTAAATCAGGTTTATTAACTGTGTGCTAAACTTCTAAGACATGCTTAGCTTCAGTAAAGGTGCTCTATAGCATTTCTCAAAACCACAGCTGCCTAACACACATTGTTTTTGCAATTAATATTTGAGTCCATCCCCAAATAAGCCCTCAAAACCTTTTGAGAATCATGTCTCTGCCAGCCAGCAAAACTGAATTTGACAAGCTGCTTTAAAGAATGACCTAATGGTATGCAGCAATCATCCATAAGTGACCCCTGGCAGGATCATGCTTTGGGACACAGGATATCTATTGTAGATGGCTTCACATTGTCACTGAATTTATCCCCACCCTTATATTTAATCTACCCACCCTCTAAAGTCACTGAAGCCTATTTACCATTAATCCTATAAACACTACACATATGCATGCAAACACAAGAGTAGGCTTGAAAAAAAGATACCCATTAGACATTAATCTAATAATCAGACATGATATGAGCAAGAAATTAGGTGAAATGTCTCATCCATGCAGCTGCCTTTTTTCTAGCATTAGACTGACTCATACTCTGATCTCAGTTTATTGAATTAGAAATACTAAATGAACCATGATCCAATGAACCACACATAGAGCTCTGCATATGCAGTTCAAGCTTCCTTCCCCCTTCTTTTTTCTGCAGCCCTTTTCACCTACACAGCCTTTGCAGGGTTAGGGAACTGAAGAAATTCACAATGAAATGCAATATGGAGCTATGAAACCAATACAGTAGAAATCACTGGGGGGAAATGGAGATGTGCCCCCATGTATGCAAGTCCAAGAATGTTTTTTCCTGTACAGGGAGAACTGAGTTTGCTGTCATTCAGACAATCTACTTGAACTTACTTCTTTCTGCTCAGAATGTTTTGAACCTAACACATATACCTTTCTTTCAAATGTTCACATCTCATTTTGGGAATGGAACAGTAAACAGTTGCCACTCATAAAACTACTTTTCCAGGTAAAATAAAATAAAGTTAAATATAATTATATTGTAGTAACAGTTCTCCCTGCTGAACACAATATGTTTTAATAAAATAAACACCAGTAACGCTTTGACAAATAGCAGTGTCAGCAAACTGCATACAACTCTTCCACCAGTGACTGAATCTAATTAAAACATGCCTATAAGTAATTACTTATTGAGAGAGAGCAGAAGCTTTCTATAAAGTGAGATCATCCACATGATTTTTTAAAAAGAAAAATTCTTTGTTTCACAAGGTTACTCAAAAGGAAAGTAAAAGAACAACCAACATGATCAAGGGACTGGGATAGCTCTTCAATGAGCAAAGGTGAGAAAGTCTTTTTAAATGGGAGAAGGAGGTAAGAAAAGGAGTACATAATAGAGTTTCATATATTGTGAAGAGAGTGGGCAGGGAAAAGTCTCTCAATCAATCCATTAGTCACTTTATTAATATCCTGCCTTTGCTCCAAAAGACAGCTTACAAAATAATCCTATTACAAGTTGAATATACCTTGTCTAGAATTCCAAAATAAAACATACAGTATTTCAAAATCCAAAACTTTTTAAGCTACATACCTGTACTGTATTTATACGGTTGGAGAGAGATATGGCTAGACACAGATGCAAAGATCTGTGAAATAGAGGGAGGCCAAGCACTGTTTGGATTCCCACCATTTTAGAGATCCTTAGTCTCCTCTAGTCTCATGATCTCTCATTGTGTATATGAAAATATGGGTATTCAAAAATCCAGAAAAAAACTGAAATACAAAACACCTCTGGTCCCACACATTTTGGATAATGGTTATTCAACCTGTAATTTGTAGACCAGCATAAGTGAAACCAGTCCTTTCTTCCTTGACATGTGATCGTTTTTAGATACCATGGTGCAAAGTCTCAGTGCTATCCTGTGAAATCCCTTCTCATCTCCACTAACTGTCCTGTCTCAACACAACTAGTGGAATGAAGGTTGAACCAAACATTTTGAGTAGTATCAGAGAAACAACAGTGCAAAATACCTTTACAAAAAAAAATATGTATATCTAGATCCTATTATTTTACTTTCAAAAAACGCATTATGGATAAAGCCATATACAGTCCACCCTTCGTACTGACAGACTTGTCATCCATGGATTTAACCATCCCTGGATGGCAAGCCCCTGGGTTGGTTTTTTTAATGATAGTGGGTGGCATTAAGAAAAACAGGATTTCAGTATATGCCGATGTTGGTATCCATGGGGATAAGGTATGGAATGGATCCCCCACGGATATAAGGTCCATCTGTATAGCTAAAACATACAAAAAGTAAAGATTAAAAATATTAAACTGTCTATAGAATTAAATTAATTTTAAAGCATAGATTAAAACAATGGAGCATTACAAAAAGACCGATTATATAAAGCAATCAGTTTTCAAATACCTGCTAGAATAAAGAAGTCTTCACATGAGAGTGATACAGCAAGGAGGAAGCCAACCTAGCCTTACTGGTAGTACCGATAAATTTTCTGAATCTACTTTCCCAGTAGAATTTCTGGTCTCCTGGATCTAGTAGATTTTATGGATCTATTGGATTCAGTAGATCTTTTTGGATCTACTTTTCAAGAACCTTTTGCTTCACAGCTACACTGAGTAAGGTAGGGGGCTACATCTCTCTCCTTTGCACACTTTTATCCTCACACCATCCCTGTAAAATAGGTTAAGCTGAGGAGTAGGGACTGACTATGTGCTAGCTGGTGGTTTTCTGGAAGTACTAATATAAGGAATATTTAAATAAATTACTATACTGGCTAATAGGTGGATCATTTACTCAGAATTAAGTGAAAATGATCTCCCTTGTGATCCTATGATAGGCTTCCTGAGGTATTTGCAATATGCATGAGGTATCTTGGTTCTGCAATTTATGATACTCATATTTGTTCTTTTTATTTTAAAGAATGCAAATTGCATGTGCAGTGGGCTAGTCCAGATTGGAAATGGAGTAGACATCAGAGCACCTGGTAGCACTGGAAACTCACATTTCGGGTAATTGGAACTGACTTCAAGTCACTGAGACAGAACCTTTTCCCATTGAAAAGTTCTGTTTTGAGATTCCCTCCCTAAACAACATTTAAGGGGCAAAATAAATTCTTGAAAAAATAATCAGGAAAAAATTATCTACATCTGTACCAACCAATGTTAATAGGCAGTGCCACTTCCAGCATGGAGATGATCATGCTGTACTGTCATTTAGGTGTTAAGAGGACTGCCTCTCAAAAGAAGTGAGGGCAACAATAATTCTGCCTACAACATAGTTAAATGCAGAGATATTCAAACATAGCTTTTCAGCAATTAA
Organism: Sceloporus undulatus; assembly: GCF_019175285.1. Classification (NCBI taxonomy): domain Eukaryota; kingdom Metazoa; phylum Chordata; class Lepidosauria; order Squamata; family Phrynosomatidae; genus Sceloporus; species Sceloporus undulatus. Next base: position 116,508,216 of record NC_056525.1, read on the forward strand.
GCACTCAAAGCTCTGGACCAGAAAGGTAAACCAGTTTTGGCTTTTCACACATGGATTTAAAAAAAAAAAATGCATACTCATCTACAAAAAATCTGCCTTTCAGTGAAATATAAAAGGGGTTTAAAAAGGGGGGGGGGGAGGAGAAAATAAAAGCTCACAATCCTTCGACTTCAGCCTTCGACTTCACAAAAGCCCACAATCTTCTATATATCTAAAAGAGATCCATTATTTCTTTTTCGTTACTAATGCAGGAATTACAGACTATTAAGCAATGCTTCCAATGGGCCAGGTTTATTACCAAAAACAAAATGAATGGGAAACTTTCTCACTCAATATGCTCACAAGCTCTTATTGCAAAAGTCCTAATGGTCAGTATTTCCAAAACGATGTAGCATTACTAATCAGTACTGAGAAACGAATGGTCATCCTGATTTTATCAGGCCACTGTGTAATGAAAACTAATGAAATTTATGGCTAGTGACACATGTTCACACGCTTGCAGTTAGAAGGAAATGAATGAATCTGCCTCTCAATGATATATAATTAACTAGCCAATCCCAGGATACATTGGATTTTCAATGTACAGCTCAGCTGTAGTTATACAATGTTGCTCTGATAAGACACAAATGTTCTCTTATAATTGACAGGGCTTTCAGTGAATACACAGAGATATGAGAAGGAAACAGATGTTAAACCGTCTTTTAAGTAACATATCTGCTCATATACAAGCCATGTCAATCTCATCTTGATCTATTTAAGATTTAGAGAGGCATATTACAAAATCTTTAAACATAAATCCATTCCATTCGCGACCACAATGTGCCTTTTACATTTTGTCATCTCATGTCATAAATAGGACTATGTTGTTTTTGGAATAACAAAGCCATTCTTTTTAATAAATAAATAAATGAGACTAAATCCAATATTGTGATGACACTATTACCCCAGCACAATAAAACTAACTTCATTCCCCTTTACAGTACCTAGAGCTACCTGAAAATCAGCTCCTGAGGGTTTTCCAACTTAGAACTGAATTTTTGGATGTATGGGGAGGGCTGAAATTGGAAAGAGACAGCAGAAGCTTGGCACCACATCTCATCCAAGTCCAAATGTTTATGAAAAGACTAGCAAAATGAAAATGCTATAGGATAGAATTAAAAATTCAAAGAAGTAAAGGTCAGACTTTTAGCTAGTGTATCCTAAACTAATGCTATGGTAGGTTATCTACTTTTTGCATAAGGAAAAATCTAGAGCCTTCTTGTGCAAGGCACCTCATAGAAGTGCATTTAAACAAGACATCCCATAACTACTGTGTGACTTCTGGGCACATCTCACCATCAACCGCAAAGAGCACTGATTGACCACAAGGATGCACCAGATAAACTCATTCCTACCACCAGTAGTATGATGTCTCTGTCAATCCTGTTTCTGTTTTGTGCTCATTTCTACCACCATTGGGATAACTGTGCTCATAAAGTGGGAAAGGTCAAAGGGATCTGCCAAATACTGTTCGATTCTAAATTACTTGCCATGTGTAGTTGTAGAACCTGTATCAGCTATTTTGTATGAGAAAGGGATGAGAAGCAGAAACCTGTATTTTACCAATTTTCATAATATGTAAGTTACTCACTTTTTAAAAAGTTACTACAAATGTCATCAGTGTCCAATGGGTTTACAAAACCTGATTTTTTAAAAAATAAAATAAAATAAAATCCCACCCTTGCCCATGAAAAGAGTTGTGTGGGTGTAAGTGAATTTGCATCACAGCTGCTATTTTATAGAGAAATTTAACATTTTACATTGAAAAATAGTAAAAATGTTTTTTGTTCAATACCAACTGAAATTCCTCATCTAAAGTTCAGAAGGCCCCCCTTTTTACAATAGCTAGCCAAGCATCTACTAGATATTCCTAATTCATTGTACAGTTGCCCCTCATAAATAACAGATCTGAGATCTGCAACCATGAATATCAATGGAGGGGTGACCTGCGCTATTTCCAATGGTGTGCGTGCTCACAGGGTGCACCACATTCAAGCCTATGAGGCTATGAATATGAAGCTTATGAGGCTTGAATATGTGCGAGCCTCTGTTTTTGCAGCTGGAACAGATCCTCGCAAAAACGGAAAGCTAATTGTATTTTTCTTTCAAATATCTGCCTTCATGACCACTTGAACCCCCTTTTTGAATTATTAATGGACATATGTTCTGTAGACCCAAGATCTTCACATTTTCCCTCTTTTTATCATAAACATTAGATAATGACATGATAGGCGTGAGACGCCATTAATAAATAAAAGTTAACCTATGTGAAAAGCTATCTTGTGTGTTAAAATTGATCTTTTTCTTTTGTTAAAGAAAATGCTTTATAAATATAAAAATATAGGGATTTTTGTGGGTTTTTTGGGCTATGTGGCCATGTTCTAGAAAATTTTCTTCCTGACGTTTCGCCAGCATCTGTGGCTGGCATCTTCAGCGAATGCTTTGGCTGGCAAAAGTTGAGTGTGTATATACTGTGTGAGCCTTGGAATGCAGGAGTGATTTGCATGTGTATTGTTCTGTGCTGATGGCTGGCCTCAGCCTGGGAGGCTAATGCAAAAGAGAATTAATGTCTGCTAATTGGTGATCATTATCTGCTGGGAAAGCCTCTGACTCTGAATGGTTTGCCATTTGCATTTGCTGTGTCCTTATTTTGCTATTCCTCAGGAGTGGTAGCCAAATTTGTTCACTTTAAGGGTTTCCTCTTTCCTGTTGAAATTACCCAGGTGTTTGTGGATTTCAGTGGCTTCCCTGTGCATCCTGACATGGTCATGGTTGGCATGGTCCAGACTTTCAGTGTTTTCAAACAGTATTTTATGCCCAGGATGGTTTGTAATATGTTCTGCTACTGCTGAATTTTCTGGCTGGCCCAGTGTGCGGTTTCTCTTGTGTTCCTTGATTCTTGTTTGCACACTGCGTTTGGTGGTCCCTATGTAGACTTTTCCACAGCTGCATGGTATGTAGTAAACTCCTGTGGCTGTGAGAGGGTCTCTCTGGTCCAAAGCATTTGCTGGATTTTCTTCGTCGGTTTGTAAACCATTTGCAGGTTGTGCTTCCTCATCACTTTGCCTATTCTGTCTGTGACTCCTTTGATGTATGGTAAAAATACCTTCCCTTTGGGTGGCTGCTTGTCTTCATTCCTCTGGGTTTTCCTGGGCCTGGCAGCCCTTCTGATGTCTGAGCTGGAATAACCATTAGCCTGTAGAGCCCAGTCCAAGTGCTTCAGTTCATCTTCCAAGAAGTGAGGTTTGCAGATGCCGGCCATGAAAACCATGGATGCCGGCCATGAAAGCCTTTGACTTCACATAAAAATACAGCTTTGAAGGAATGTCAGTGGTCTGAGGTGAATCTATTAGAATAAAAAACCCAAGAGATTTGGTGTTTGGAGTTTGTTTTGTTTTTTTAGAACATGGGAAAATGTTTCTGCGTCAAATGCATCCAAAGAGGAAAAACTTCTTCTGAAAAATGAGCTACCTCAGTAGCATGAGTGAGATCTGGAGTCGATGGTATCTTTGCTTTGGTAACTTCTATATTTTTTGGTAACTTCTATATTTTTTAAAAAGGAACTAAAAGTAGCTGATATAGGGTGGGGCAAACCAGATTAAGGGCTCTTCCAAACAGCATGTTATGTTGGGAAGTTGCAGAATTTGCTGCTGTATTTTCTTAGATATTTTTTCCTGCCTACTTCTTTCCTATGCACTATTTCTTGTCAATTCCTAGCACCAGCAGCAACATTATATTCCCACCCTTGAGTTGGTTTATTTTTAATGTCAAGATATATTAGAAGAAAAATGCTTTCTTCTCCTTTCCTGCTTGCACTCTCTCTCTCTCTCTCTTTTATACTATTACAGTCCATCTATGCACCAGTGGATCAGTGAAATAGCACTTTTGCATTATATCATTATCTCTAAGATTTTAAAAGAAGAAATCAGAGAAGAGAAAAAAAAATATTTCCCTTCAAGCCATAGAACTACCTTGACAAACCAGACCCGAGTTTTTACTAGGGCAGAAACCTAGAGATATCCAAGAAATTGCTATACACAAAATTCACTTTCCAGTAGGGTTCTTACTTCCACTCAAATTGTACATTGGTGACAATAGCAACTCAAGATGATTTGCAGCAACAAATGAACACTCTCCATTAATAACATGCAGTGAAACTATAGAAAAAAATTCTGATGTTATACTTCTGTACTGCAGGTACATGGGTATTGCTGCCAAAAAATGTTTCAAATGTCATATGTATCTCTTTGAAATGTCAGAACCAAATGTCACATTTGTGAGCTTGGACTGAACAATAAGGCCTCTCAAAATTTCTCACCCTATTTACAGGTGATAAAACGAAATTGCCAAAAAGAGATAGAGAGAAAGGGATACAGAGAAAGATTTTATCGAAATATTCTCTTGGGGATAGAGTCATCCAGCAGTTCAGGTCGGAGCAACAAAGAGAATTGCTCAGGAAGTGTTCTTTTGAGAAATTTTGGCTAAGTTAATGCTTAATGAAACTCTATTTTGGTCCATACTGATGGATGAGCAAAGCAACTGGCAAAGAGAATAGGACCATGAAGAGCAGAAACCAAGCAAACTCAATCCGCATATAGCATTATTTGTTCATTTGCTAGCTTTAAATCCCATATTTTTGCTAAATCAGATTTAAGGTACTATATGTATGGACCCAAGATGTTGCTTAACTACAGCTTCCACTAGTCCTAGCTAGCACTGACAATGGTAAGGCATCATGGAAAGATGCAGTTCAACAACATCTGGAGGGATGCACTTTCCTTAACCCATCTGACAGTATTAACAACATCAATGGCACTATCATTTAACACTATTTAACAAACATTAAGACCAAATGAAACATTGTACAGAAAATTTTCCACTAAATTTGTGAATGGTGACTCTGAGAAGGCTCTTTTCCAGAAAGGGGAAATGGAATTCTCCAATAGTTCAGGATAAAATTTGAAAGGTATCCTTGCCTCCCCTCTCCATAATTTGAGGAGAACAGAAAAAGAAGAAAAGTTTTGATTGCAACAGCAAAGGGTGAAGAAAGAACTGTAACATGATAAAAGTGTGGGGTCACGTGGGGAATCCCCCCCCCCTTTATCACTACCATTGCCTGAAGAAACTAGTGTCTGAAGTCATTGTAGAAAGTACTTCAGATAGTTCTTGTACCTTAAAGAATTTTGTGCAAAGTCGACTTAGGCTTGCATCCTTCCAAGTCATTAAAATGAATACCCAGCTTGTTGGGGGCAGTTGTCTTACACATTGTAAAGTGGTTAGACAGTGCTGAAGTGCACTGATAAGCAGTATAGAAATGTACTTGCTATTGCTATAAATCCGAGGTTTTCATAGGATGCAGCCAAGGCAGGGAGAATGCAATCACACTGCTGCAATTTTATAGTGTGAAATGGCCCCTGGTGAAATTCTAGTGATACTTCTGACTCTGATTCTAATCTGATCAAATATTAAACAATTAAACTCTCATAAATGTGAGAGTGGGCAACCATAATGATGTTCAATGGAAACTAAAAGTGTTACTAGAGTGTTCCTTTCATCTCCTGGCTGAATTATTTTATGCACTTCTGTTAAACCAGGTTACATCTAAAGAATGAATCTGTAAATTCTTCAACCATAGCAAATCAGAGCTCAAATTATGGGAGATGAGAAGCGGGAATTATGAAACCCCAAATCTCACCTCTTAATTCCTTCCAATTTAAGCAATGCCTGTATAGCTTTTAGATTGTACGCCATAGGCAGGCTTTTATATTCTTGATTTTACTTGGTTTTGTACAGTGCCGTGTAGATTTATGGCGCTTTATAAATAAAGTTAATAATAATAATAATAATAATAATAAATAAAATTTTAAAATAAAATACATTAGCAAAAGATAACGTCTTTTGCTCCTCCCAGAACAAAATTAAGAAATAATGAAACAAAAAGTATAATGATAATAATCCATATTTTCTGGTAAGTAGCAAATTACTTCTTGGTAATGAGGCAATGCTAGCCAATTAATCACCTCAGTTAATTTCCCATAACTCAGTGAATACTGTGATCTTTCTAGTTTGTAGTCCTAAGTCTACATTCAATTGAATACACTCCAAGAGAAGTGAATTCATTACTCACAGTGTGATAGTATTATTGCCTTAAATTGCAGTAACAGCTGGTTGCTTCACTTTGGCGGTTGAGATGATTGATCCTCCATTATTATTATTATTATTATTATTATTATGCTTTATTTATATAGCGCTGTAAATTTACATAGCACTGTACATACAATCTTTTAATTAGATGGTTCCCTGACCTCAGGCTTACAATCTAAGAAGACATGACACAAAAGGGGAAGGGAGTGGAGGATGGAGCCAGAAGACTTCTGAGAAGGGCTCAGTTCCTTTGGGGAGGCCTGATGGGATTGGCCCACCCCCTTCTCTCTCAGAAGCCAGGATGGAGCCAGATGCCTTCTGGGAAGGGCTCAGTTCCTTTGGGGAGGCCTGATAGGATTGGCCCATCCCTCTCTCCCTTACAAGCCAGTCCATATTCCTTGTGTTTCAGAAGAGAAGGGGGGGGGAGAGAAAGAAGAAAAATATGATACCTTCCTTGGTAGTTGCTCTAGATCTGCAAAATTTTCTGCTAATAGTATGGTGTCATCTGCATATCTTAAATTATTGACGTCCCTTCCTCCTATTTTCTCTCTTTCTTCTTTGCCCAAGCCTGCTGTTCGTATAATATGTTTTGCATACAAGTTGAAAAGATAGACCTCTCTGCCAACTGGGAACTATTCTGTTTCTCCATGTTCTGTTCTAACTGTAGCCTCTTGTCCTGAATATAGATTCCTCATCAAGATTATTAGTTGTGTTGGCACTCTCATGTCTTTAAGGGCATCCCATAGCATTTCATGATCTATGCAGTCAAAGGCTTTGCTATAGTGTATAAGGCACATGTCGATTTTCATCTGAAATTCCTTGGTGTGCTCCATTAGCCAGTGTATATTTTCAATGTGGTCTCTAGTGCCTGTTCCTCTCCTGAACCCCAGTTGGACCTCTGGGATTTCTCTCTCCATGTATGGCTGGAGTGTATGATGCAGAATTTTGAACATGATTTTGATAAGTGCTATGGTCCTATAGTTGCTGCAGTCATGGGGATGTTAATTGATCGTTTCCAATCTGTTAGCCACCATTTTGCTTTCCGTATCTTTTGACATATGTTGGTTAAGATTGGAGTTGATTCTGTCCATGTGAGTTATAGTAGTTTGACTGGAATGTCATCTGTTCGTGGTGATTGGTTTTTCCCTGTTTCTCTTATTGCAGTTTCTTCTTCACTGTTTTAGAATTTCAACTTCAAAATTTGAACTCTTAGAATTAGAACTTCTGATATATATATATGCTAATTAATTTATCTTGTGCTTTCTGGCTCTAACCTATCTTCAGTTCATTGTAATATCTTGAACTATACTGTAGCTCTTGGCACTAGTTGCACACAGCTGCTCTCTTGGCTCATGGCCCTGCCCAGCTTCCAGGCACTAACCTGTGTTTGTTCCAGGTTTCCCAGTGTAAATCTGATCTACTGAGTTTTGTTTTGGTTTGATTCTAATTCTGACTGTGCCCCTGGAAAAGTTCTTTGAGATACTCCAAAGTTAATATTCTAATCTATCTAATTTATTCAGGCCTTTTAAAGAGCTAATTGAAATTCTACACATATATGGTTTCTTTGATAAATTTCTCTTCAGTCCCTATATTCAAAATAAATAAATAAATAAATAAATAAATAAAACTTTTTTATATCCTGCTTTTTGTTACCACAATCAAAGCGGCATACAACCTTTAAAAAATACAATATATACAATCCCCCCCCCCTACAAATTCAAAAATTCTACAGAGTAATAGTAACATTCACTGTGGTCTAATTGTCCAAATGTCCAACAAGGACAGTGGGAGAACAGAGTATGAATCGCCAATCAGCTATGGAAATCCAAGGTGATCTTGGACAAGTGACACACTCTCAGCCTTAAAAGAAGAAAATGTCAAACCTCAATTGAAAAAAGTGTAGCCACAAAACCCTAAAATAAGGTTGCTATACATTGGAGCCAGCTTAAAGATGCATAGCAAGAACAACAGCAACCAAATATCATTGTCCTGTGATGAGAGATAATGTCATTTTCCATCACTGTATTCTCTTTACTTCAGTGATCATTGACAGCATTCCAGAAAACAGATCATGCATGTTGCATTTTGCTGAATCTATCATGGACTTCAGAATCCTTTGAGATGGAAACCAGTAACTATGCAATTAGAGTGCATCCTTCCTATCCATGGGGGTTCATGACTCCACCATGGATGAGAAAAACATGCATGCTCAAGTCCCATTATAACCAATGGCTGGTGACATACACATGGCCATGCAGAATGGGAAAGGGCAATCCATAGATGCTTAAGTCTGCAAATAGTTACCCCGCCGATATGGCAGGTCTTATTGTGTCAGGCCCCACCAATATGATAGGCATTATATATGCTTAAGAGTTATCACAAGCCAACTTGGAAGTTCTTTTTACTGGATGCTGCAGTGAAAGACAGGCAGACAGATGATTTTATTATTGGAAGAGTAAACAGAAACAACAATTTTTAAAAATGGACTCAATTGTATGAAGCAGAGAGATGAATTCACAAGAGATATAAATTTTAAACAAAATGTAATCTCCATTTATCACACCAGCCATCATACAAAAATATGATTTAAACAATATCTCCATAGAATTTATTAACAATATTTCTGGCTTGATTTGCTCTAGGACCCATTTATTTGTCTTTTGGGCTGTCCATGGAATCCTCAGCATTCTTCTCCAGCACCACTTCTCAAATGAATTGATTTTCTTTCTATCATCTTTCTTAACTGTCCAGATCTCACTTCCATACATGTTAATAGGGAAAACAATGGTTGTATGATTCTAACAGTGCCGAGTTGTATATCCTTGCATTTTTTATCTTTTCTAGTTCTTTCATAGCTACCTTCCCCGTTCTTAATCTCCTGATTTCCTGGCTGCAGTCCCTGTTCCTATCAATGGTTGATCCCAGATATGAGAAATCTTTTACTATTTCTATTTCCTCATTGTCTAGTCTGGATTTATGTAAGTTTTCATTATTGAGATATCTGCCTTTTTATTCTGCCTTTCTACTCCAAAACATAGTATTCAAGGTAGCTATAATGTTTAGGAAGTCTTCGACCAATCCATTGAAGAACTCTAATCTGTTACACTTGTAAAGCATATTTTGCCTATTAATTCATCTCCTTCGGACACATTCATGCATCAGGACTGCTAGATGTAACTAAACACAGTTTAATTTGTTGGTAGTGTTGCCAAGTCTCAAGTTGCTGTGTGAAGTCTCAGAATTGCTTTGCCTCTGAGAAAGTCAAGAATGGGAGACAAATCTCAGGTCAAACCATGCAGTAGCACTTGGAAGTCAAGATTTTGTTTTGTTTTAAACAGGAGGTAGTTTTAAAGCCTATCTCACCTTCCTCCATTCATTTCCAGCTTGTGAATAGTTCAGTGCAAAGGTATTTTTATGGGCATTGCAAGTATGTGACATTAACAGAGGTGGAAGAGGCAGGAGGAAGGTGGAGGGAATGTAGAGAGAGTTGGTGGATATATGCACTTAGGTTCATTGCGACATTAGAAGCAAGCCAGGGAGTGGACAACCAGCATTGGCCCTTGTAAGCCTTTTTTTGATGTACAAGACCTGGCAACAGCACAGTGCCTGGAGTGGTGGGTGACTCCCTCAGAGCTGATGGTTAACTCTCCAGAAGTCCCAGCAGCAACATAAGACATGAAAAACATCCCCACATTAGCCTCAGCAAGAACTGCTGCCTATCTGGTCAAATTCTGGGGCCTTTGACCAGAGTTCTCCTCATACCTGTTTCTACCAAAGTTGATATGGAACATTTTCTGACCAACCTCCCAACCTCATCTCTGTGACATCATGAGGAATTCTCTTTCGGTTTTATGTTTTGGCCCTGACATAGCTCAGTAATAGGATGCTGCCAACCTGTTTATCAGGGGTTTGGCTTATTCAACAAAATGAGATAGAACTATTTTAATAGTGGAGTTGTGGTGGCTGGGTTCCCAACCACCTGAAGACTTCTCCTGAACTACAAAGGGTTAATCTGGGAGGAGGTACATGCTAATGAGAGATGACATCACATGCTAATGAGCAGCTACATCATAGCTGACGTAAGGCTCACTTGGCCAATCAACAGTGCCAGAGCGGCAGTTTCAAAAGATTCCAAGAGAGGGGTTTAAATACCCCTGTAGGACCATGTGTCCTTTGTTCTCCATCTTGGCTGGTTTGGAGAAACCAGAGGTCTGTCCTCTGAGAGCCGGAGGACTGGCTCTGGCATGCAGGTAGAGTTGGCAAGGAGCCAACTCCCTGATTCCAAGAACTCCACAAGGACTGCAAATCCCATCATTGTGTGAGTAGCTTAGGAACAGTGTTAGTCAGTACGTCTAGGTTTTGGTTATGTTTATCTAATAGCTTGCCTGAAATGAATATCTTTGTAACTGTGTTTTTCTGACCTGCCAGGCAAGGCGGCCTAGCATGAGTGATACCTTCCTATTCTATACTCTTTCTTTAAAATAAACTTCTTTCTTTTAAAAGCATCTGCTATCTCTTTGGGCTCCTGTACACGTGCCTTATCTCGGTTACTGATTGCTGTGGGTTAGCAAGAAAGGAAACTAGATCTCTCTCTCAAGCAAGTCTCAGTGTGTGCTTGGGAAATATAGTTTATTGTGCTTGGGAAATATAGTTCATTGATAATTCACTGAGTGGTGGCAGCGGAAGATTAGTTCTTTTTAAGGGATCTCCCTGAGAGTAATGGCCACGCACAGGGCTTTGCTCTCAAGGAATCATCACAGGAGTACAAAGGAATCCTGGTTGTTTATTTATAAGGAATAGAATAATAGAATCATGGAAGAAATTCATAGAAGAGATGTTGGAAGAGACCACAAGGGCCATCCAGTCCAACCCCCTGCCTTGCAGGAACTCTCATTCAAAGCATCCCTGACAGATGGCCATCCAGTCTCTATTTAAAGACATCCAGGGAAGGAGACTCCACCACACTCTGAGAGAGTGTGTTCTACTATTGAACAGCCCTTACTGTTAGGAAGTTCCTCCTAATATTGAATCTCTTTTCCTGTAGCTTGCATCCATTGCTCCATGTCCTATGCTCTGGAGCTACAGAAAACAGCTCCATCCTCAATATGACACCCCTTCAAATACTAAAACAGGGCTCTCATATCACCTCTTAACCTTCTCTTGTCCAGGCTAAACATACCCAGCTCCCTAAGTTGTTCTTCATAGGACATGGTTTCCAGACCCTTCACCATTTTATTTGCCCTCTTTTGGACACGCTCCAGTTTCTCAATGTCCTTTTTGAATTGTGGTACCTTGAACTGGACACAGTATTCCACACTATCACTTCCCTTTCCTAGACACTATACTTTTATTGATGCAACCTAAAATTGCATTGGCCTATCTGTGCATTTCATTTTTCTGCCCTAAGTGCAGTACCTTACATTTCTCTGTGTTGAATTTCATTTTGGAAGAGGTGAATTGAAATTGTAGTAGCATAATTGTCTCCAAAAACAAAAAGAATTAGCATTGTTTTTGTCCTTCTATTCACTATCCTTCTTTCTCTCTAATAGTAGGAACCTTTGGCTGGAGACCATTTTAAGGAAGCTTATTCTCAGGCTAGTTGCATCTCTCTCTGTGCACAAAATCTTTCCTTTCTCTTCCTACCTTCACTGGTCTTTTATTCAAAGGCCCCAGCAATCCTAGCAAATTCACTCTGCCAAAGACTTTACTATGCATTACTGGTATTTTATTTTTGGTTGTTAACATTTTTGTTACATAATATCATTGATACATATAACATTGATACAACACTCTGGAATGTGTGATTTGTAACTTGAAGCCTACAGTCCTTTAGAAAATACATATGCTGTGCTAGCTAGCTATTCTTGCCTCTTATTATGACAAAGATCATACCAAATGTAAGCAGCATAAGAGAGTATTGAAAAAAGAATTAAGCAGCCTCAATCACCAGAAAGCTAAGGTTAAAACTCTTCTATGCTAGATTTGCTGATCTGGGTCTGTGTGAGCTTGAACAATAGTATACAGATATATGTGAAAACCAGATCTGTTCTGTGAAACCTGAGAGAAAGAGACTTAGTAGCCTCAAAAGAAGCAGACTACTGCAAAAATGGAGATGAGTGGAAAAGCACTTGATGACAACTCAAATCCAAAAGCTTCTTTCCAGGGTCTATGAGGCATCATAGTGCTATAATGGTGTAATATGAAATTGATGTAGTCTCTTTGGGAGATCACGCATTACTCTTTCAGATGCTACGATTCTATAGAACAAGTATGCGAAAGAAGGGCCAGTCTTGGGAAACATGTGCCTGAGGCTGGAGCTTTTACCCCGCCCTCACTCCCAAGTTGTCCCAAGGTAACAAACTTTTATAATTCAGCTCAGGTTCATCCCACACTGCTGGAAGCTGTGGTACAAAATTCTAAACTGTGGTACAAAATTCAAAATTTTAAGGGGATAGGAACCTTATGAACCAACATGTAATTTTGCTACTCCAAACAATGTAGGCTTTATCTACAGTCTCTTCTAAATTAAGATGCACATTCAGACAAAGACACTAAGAGATTATCCAAATGCAACTGACAGTGCTGCTTAAAAAACAACAACACTGCTATCCACACAAGCTTCACTTTCTTCCCTTCCATGGAGAGGATGATGGACAATAAGAATCTTCACAGAGCTAAGAACTTTTCTTTATCCCTAGATCACAAGTTCTGATCTATTTAAGCCAGAGAGTCCTGAGGCTTAGCCAGGAGGCAGTGAAGATCAAAGCCTTCTGCACTGCCAAGCTTCAGAAAGAGAATAGATAATCACTTGTAATATAAATGGGGATAGAGAGCACATCTCAAGTTGGCAGAGGAATCGTATGTTGGTTGCACATGGACATCACTTTTCAAACAAAAGCCTCTGTCCAGAGTAGGCTTGTTTTAATCTGAAGGAATATCTAAAATAGAAACAAGTAAATAATTAATACTCAAAGCTAGAAGGTGCCTGTTAGGCACCTTCAACAATTCAGAAGAATGTGGTGAGAAGAAGGACCAAGGAGTTGTGTGAAACATTCCTTGAAGGCTAGGACTAGGCCAAGAGATTTGGGTGCCTGAAACAAAGAAGATAGAATCCTCATAGAAAAACTGAGCACATTAGCACTTCAATCACTTTTAGCACAAAAGATGATGTTCTCTAACACATTGCTGTTCAAAATGTTGGTCCCTGAGTCAATGGCTCCTGGTCCCTGGAATGTTTCCAGGAAACAAACCAAAAATACACCCAATAGAGATAGAATGGAAATCCATCAATTTCCCCATTGAGGTCAAATTTGCAATTCCTGATCCTTTAAGAAACTGGCACATCATAAGCTCCCCAAAATTGTAGGAACTTTTTTTTTGTTCTCACAAAAATGTTGCAAAACATAAACTGTTGGACAAAATGAACTGCATATTTTCTGAGAGCTGCACAAGAGTTTGAGAAACTGTGCAGCTCTGCAATTAAAACCTATATCCACAGTGGGGTTTTTATGTTATGCACAGAAAACTGCACAAAGGCGGGGGGAGCATGTTTTTCAAAGGAGAAAAAACCCACCATCATCAACGTACATTGTTTTTCACTATGTCCTAGGGGAAAGTGCAAAAAATGCACAACCAAATTGCACCCTATACCCCAATATAAAAGAAACAATGAAGTGTTCAGCATCAAGGATGTAGCCTTTGATGATTGGAAAGTTGTACAATGCAAGTGTTATGCTTCAAGAAAAGAAACTTGGGTGGAATGCACCCACACATGGGCGCCACCCACACTGTACAAATAATCCAGGTTGATATGACTTAAATTGTCATGGCTCAATACGATAGAATTCTAGGAATTATAGTTTATTATGGCATCAGTGCTATCTGACAGAGAAGGCTAAATGTCTCACAAAACTACAAATCCCAGAATTCTATAGGATCGAGCCATGCCAGTTAAAGTGGCATTAACCTGGAATATTTTTGCAGTGTGGATACAGCCGTGGTTTTATTATGCAATATTGCTGATTTTGCACAATGTTTTTCTAGTGAAACATTTTCTGCATTTAAAAATCATTAGAAAATCAGAAATATTGCACAACAAAACCATGTAGCTGTTTGTTGTACAACATAGCTGATTTTGCACAACCTTTTTGTGATACAACATTTCTATTTTATACATTAAAAAAACAATGTTGGACCACAAAATATTGGGCAAAGGCACAAATACCCATTGTTATGTTATCCTGGATGACCTGCCCCCCCCCCCCCAAAAGACACTCGAAGATCAATGTATGTTTGGGAAAATTGCATTTTAGCTCAAAAGTAGCTCCTAGTGGCCAGGCAACTTAGCCTAAGGGACCAACCCTTATGTTTATGAAGTCCAGAAGCATTTAGAACTCCAGAGACAAATTTCCACAGAATCCTAAAATTGAAAGGGTCTCCCAAAGGACATGCCATGCGGGAATACAGAGAACCCTAGATTTGGAAGGGCACATTAGAGGAAAAAAATATATCATATTCCACATCGCATAGCCTGAGAAACACTGCTGTAACATACATTATGGCTGCAGGTGCAGTTAGCAGGACAGCTTTCAGAATTGACACAACTTTGTCCTTTAACACTTTGTCACCACACTCTGTCCCTCAGCATATATACTGACACAGCTTTCACCTAGTGAGGAGGATAGACCTATTGAAGAAGGACTTTCTACTCCCACTTGAAATGTTTATACTAAAATCCCAACTTCCACAGTAGAAACATAGGACATTCATTTGATGTTGTGTTTCACAACTATTACAGAATAGTAGTACAATGTGGCAACCCAGTAATCAAATAAGATTTTCATTTTATCTGCTTAGAAAAATGTTTATACTGCCCTTCCTCTAATAACCTCTAGAAATTGTTTTACAGTAATTAACAGAACAAAGAATAGTATACAGTCTATATAATCTACAACTATATGTTGTAAATGGTTGTAGTAGGTGATTCCTTTTTGAGAACAACAGATGTGTGGGCCTGGTAAAATGTGTTGTCTGCCAAAGGCAAGATCCATGATGTAACCGAAAGGCTGGCAAGACTCATCAAGCCTACTGACCATCTGATCTATATTTGAATAAGTGATACTGAACATTATAGCATCTCTCAAGACACTTTATTGCAAGGAACTATGGGGCTCAACAGATGGGTGGCTAAACACCACCTCTTTTAGCCCCGGATCATTGCCATGGCAGTCACATGCAGCGGCAATGATCTGCTCCCTCTCAGGAGCAAAAAGAAGCTGCTCTAAACAGCTTCCTGGAAGGGAAGCCATTTGGGAGCTGCACCACCCATGCATCTTAATGGTGTGCCCCATGTGGATGGGTACACGCCATAATGGCACACATGTGGCAGAAATGTAAATGTAAATGCTCCACCCTAGTTCAGCCATAGTCCGCAGTCAGGCCAGCACAATGTGCCAGTCTGTATGCCCCTATGAGGCTCTGGGGGGAAAGATAAACCTTTCATCACTTCTTCATGTTGAAATTTGTGAGACAGGAAGAAGAAGAAGAAGAAGAAGAAGAAGAAGAAGAAGAAGAAGAAGAATACTATAAGTGAACAATTGTTTCTGAAGGTAGTGCTATAAAGAAAGATTTCTTGGACCATGGTCTGTGCTTACATAAAGAAGAACTTCTTGCAAGGAATGAGTTGAATCTCAAAGCAGTTGGTAATAATATATTTCTAGGCTCTTACAAAGCTGATCAGAAGATATTTAACTGAGTTACATCGTGGAGGAAAGGCAGGAGGGACATCAAATACCAGAGACAATAACCTCAATGGTACAGGAGGGATTAGACAAACCGTACAAGAACCTATATGATGAGCTGGAGAGAATGACCCATGGTCTTAGATGTTTCTACAGCAATGCATAAAGTGTGGAATATAAACAAGATTGAACTCTTTAACACACAAAGACAGATATGATTTAATGGGCATAACTGGAAACTGGTGGTTGGAATGTAGTAATTGAGGGATGTAACCTATTCAAAAAAGTAGAAGAAAGAAACAGAAGAACAGGGGGAGTAAAAGTGTCAAGGAGATGTACTCTTTTGAGAAGGTCATTGAATCAGGCCATGAGAAACAGTTTGATAGCGTTTGGGTACAAACTAAAGGAGACAGAAAGAACAGTGACTTCATTCTAGGCATCTACTATATGTCCACAAGCGAAACTGAAGATGATCAAAACAAATGACCAAATATGAGAGAGAGAGAGAGAGAGAGAGAGAGCGCAGTAATGGGAAACTAACTATACTGATAACTGTTGGATGTTAAACTTGGGCAAGAATGTAAAAAATCCTCACCAGCCTTGCATACAATTTTATTGTATCAAAGGTGAAGGAGGCACTTAAACAATGAACAATGACCTGATCAATGGAGCAGAAGTAGTGGGATCCTTGACAGGAAGTGATCATATCCTCTTGGAATTTGTTATACAGGGGAAAGGAGAAGCCAAACATAGTCAGACATGCCCTCTGGGCTTCAAGAAAGCCGATCTGGGTAGGCTTAGGAAAATATTGGGTAGGATTTCATAGGCTGCATCTACATTGCAGAATTAATGCTGTTTGACATTACTTTAACTGGCACAGCTCAATGCTATGAGCTTGTGGGATTTGTAGTTTTGTGAAATATTTAACCTTCTCTATCAGAGAGCTCTGATGTCAGAAGAGTGTCTATAGAAACCAGATTCTCTCACTTTTCTTCCTTATTGAAATTGTTTGCAAGTGTACCTTCAATGTCTCCTTTTCAAGAAATGAGTACAATATGGTCTCTTCCAAATCTATGATTCTATGATTCTATGAACTCCCTTCCCTTTGAGCATTTCTGACCATGGCTCTTGCCACACTGCAGAATTAATGTAGTTTGACATCACTTTGCTGCATGGCTACACCCCATGAGATTTGTAGCATGTTACAGTACCAGATCTCTCTGACAGAGAAGGCTAAATATCTTACAAAACTACAAATCCCAGAATCCCATAGCATTTAGCCATGGAAGTTAAAGCAATGACAAACTGCATAAATTCTGCAGTGCAGATGCAGCCAATGCCATTCTAATAATATTGCCTTTCCATGGCATTAATTCAGAAGGTTCAAATGAGACCCCAAAGGTGCATACTGAAAGAACATGTTAAGGGGATGGCACTTCTGTGATCACAAATCACAATCTCATCCTTTGCGGTGAAGCACAACCTCGTGTCCCTGCCACCAGAGATGGAAAAGCTTTACACATGTTCATTTGGCATGAGAAAAGATTATATTGTGCTACTGTTCGAAGTGAACAGATATAGAAGAATGATTTAACAGAGAACTCTGTATATTCGTTGTATCTTTAACTTTTAAAAGGGAACTGCATTTAATTTGTTTATTTTATTCTTAACAAAGCTGCCAAACCCACTGTGCAACAACCAAGAGGTTCTGCAAAATCTACATAAATAACATGCCACAGACTTCTGTGGAGGAAGGAAATGAACAACAACACTTGCACACTGTTTTTTGTAAATGTTAAGAAATAATTTGAGTCATCCACATGGCCACCTGCAGTTAAATATGAAACATTTATTCAAAGTAGAGTAATAAACAAAATTTTAATCTCAATCATTCTAATTATAAATAAACCACAAGGAACTTTTTACACTGGAATTTGCAAGGGTACTTAATACTCCAACAGAGTAGTTCATTTGTACAGCAGTGCATTTTCAATAAAACAATTGAAGCATTTAATTGGAACTGCTATTTATTTATTTGGAAAGCTAGGAATGCAGAGGTGGTTCAAGTTCAATGTGCAAAAATAAGCATCATTTTACATAAATGTGTGCAAGTCTCCCTTGGACAATAAGGATGCTAGATCATTGTACTGATAATCAGCAAGGGATACTACAAGTAAGAAATATGCCAGACAGCCAAAGCCTTTTGATGCACTTTTGAACTCCACTTCCTTTTCATCTATTCTATGACTGCAGAGAGGTGAAAACCAATTCCAAAAAGGCAATTTTACAGGTGTAATCTAAAATAAATTTATATTGACACAAATTCCATAATACTCAATGGAACTTGGACACATCACAAGTAGATACATCTCAAGTTGCCATATCCATGTGTCTTTCTCTCTTCTGCACATTAGTGACCATGGATTAGATATGTGACGAGCTAAAATAACCTGACTGTTAGAATGTATCTATACTAAATAGTCATTGCAGATTGGTACCATTTTAATGACTCTGTTTCCTTCCTATGGAATTTTGGAAGTTATATCACAAAGTTTGGGGAGGTACATAGAATTCCTTGCTGGGGAACCTAGTGGCTCTCCCAAGCTAGAACTCACTATCAAGGGATAATATCCTCATTATATTACAAATCCGGTCATTACAAGAGTGATTGTTGAGGACACAGGAGGCAGCCTTCTCAGTGGCTGTACCCAAGTTGCAGAATTCAGTCCCATGGGAGACTTGGTTGTCTCTCTGTTTCCTCTCCTTCCACTAACAGGCAAAGAACCTTTTTCAAAAAGTAGGTAGGCCTTCAGCTCTCAAGTTTAATTCTTTTTACTATGTTTTAAATTATTTCAGTTTAGTGTTTTTCATAGAATTGTTTCTTTTTTTAAAAAAATGTATATATCAAATAGGTTTTAATCTTATAGATTATTGATTATTGATTATTTTAAAACCAGAATTTTTTTTAAAAAAAATTCTTACCAAAAAAGGCAGAAAAAATAACAAATACAAATAAAAACAAGCTAAAATACAGATACTTAAAACGTCAAAGATTCAAGGTCACATGGGATGTAAAAGGGCAACATTACATAAAAACAGGGATGGACTCAGAACACAGAGATACATTCTTTGCACCAGTTCAATCACTGAAAGGGAATTATATTAAAAAGGAAGGCCCACTTTTGCTCCAATGTTGTTGAGATAAGATATAAGTGCAGACCATCGTTCTTCAAAAGGCAGAGGAAGATTCCACCCCCGCAACCTTCTAGATTGATCAGGGAGCTTTTCCATAAACCCAAAATTCCAAAATCGAGACCACCAATCACTCATATTGACCTTTCCAGTTTTCCAAGCCCTGACAGTTTCAATCTTGGCCAATGCCAACAAAAATGCAATAATATCTTTATTGTGTAATGTCTTGTTTTCATTAATAAACACTGAAAGCAATAAAAGTTCTGGAGAAGGTACAAATTTTTGATCAGTTAACAACTGAATGCCAAAATGCAAATACACTTGGACAATCGTACCACATGTGCAGGAAGGTACCTCTGGCATGTTACAGACACGCGTAAAGTACATACTAGGTACGTACTAGGGTTAGGAAAGGGCGTCCCTTCCAGACGCCCTAACCCTAGTATGTACCTAGTACATACAAAATGGCGGCACCCTATACACATGGGTGCCACTATTGGCACATCATGACCGCGCTGCCTCCAAACAGAGCAGCACGGAAGTGACATGCTGGTGCCTTTTCTGCGGCACCAGAAGGAGCTCCAAAATGGAGCTTCTTCCAGCTTTGCGTTGCTGGGCACAGCCTTTAGATGGCTTTAGAAGCCCCAAGGCCACCCCTTTCCAGGCCATGGGGAAGCGGCCTTTTGCCGCTTCCCCGCGGCCTGGAAAGCGGCGGATCAGGGCCTCAGAGGCTGCTGCTGTGGCAGCTGAGGCCCCGATCTGGCGGGGAAAGGGGAGGGAACAGGCCGCCCCAAATGGGAGGTCTGTAAACCGCATCTATTACTACACCCTCTCCAACAACCTGAGGTGGGGTTCTTAGTAATGCGTGCAAGTTGTAGTGGTGTGAGGTACCATCTATGCACAACTTTAAGAGTGGTTTCTTTCAGGACTATAGAATTAGATTTATATGGTGGAGTGTTCCAGATTTTAAGCTACTCTCAATCTGTTATTTGAATGTTTAAATCCATCTCCCACCCCACTTTATGACTCAGCCCACAACCGAAAGTCTCGTGTAGCATTCACTTATATATTTTAGCCACTCTGCCTTTAATGCAAGTATCTTTGTTTATACGCATGCATTCAAACAGAGTGAGTAAGCGAGGGAGCTCTTTCATCCTAACAAGCTGAGCTAAAATGGATGCAATTTGATTCAATTGCATCCAAGAGGGCTCAAAGGGGGAAAGACCTTGATCAGACACTCTCTGGAGCTGGGTCTATCATGTCTATCACCATAACCCCCCCCCCCCCCCCCGCTGTACCATGGATGGAAGCAAGTCCACCTACCAGGCTCCACAAACAGGGGATGAGAAATAAATGGTTAAAACCAGAATTTTAACCAGAAGTCAGCAGGGAGATCAAGGAGCTTGAATGGAAAGGAAACATGCTTATTTTGAGATGCAGCATTGTTCCCAGAGGAAATTCATCTCCCTAATGCTGGGACCATGATTATAAAATGAACTAAGTTTTTATAGTTTTTTGAACAAAGGAAACTACAAATCACATTTTCATTGTTTACACTGAATTAAACATTTACACCCCTGTATATTCACTGGATGTCCTAACATACGTCTCTATCTCACGTGGGTTAGCCATCAATCAATCTTTTATCTATATGTTCTGTTTCACTGTTCTTAAACTGTCTCTTGGAATACTTCCTTTCATTTGGGCTAGCAACTTAAAATCTGGAGCCATTTCCAAATTGTTTTCATTCCAAAACAGAACATTTGGCATGACCTGGAATAACAATATTTGCTCTCATTTTAGCACTATAATTTTAACTTCTGAGCAAGTGAAATTCTGAATTTTAACCATTCTACCACATTAACTGTACTGTGTTTTAATTTGTTTTAAGCAACCTTAGGTTCTGCACCAGGAGAAAGGCATGATCAATTTATCTAAATAGATAACAGATAATAAACACTAGGATCTTTTAAGATGGAGTCATGATAGGCAATCTATATGGCCTCCCTCTATATCATCCTGATTTCAGTGTTCAACAAATAGACATGCCCCTTCCTTATGATCATCAGCTTCACCACCACCAATCACTCTTGTAACATGTGAAGCAGTAAAACCACATGAAAAGCCATGTGCTTTGAAAAATCAGAGTGTATGACTAAAGTTGTTTTTAAGTAGTTGGCGGATGAGAAAAGCAGTAAATTCACCCCAGGAACGATTAGTGGTGTGCTTCCAACCAAAAGTTGATACCTCTACCACTTCTGACCTGTTAGGTTGGGGTGATATTAAGTGGACTGTACCTTCAGATAACAAATGGCAAGACATAATGCAGATGATGTCTTGGAAGAAGAAATCCTTGTTTGTGCATAACAGTAAGACAGGGGTCTTGTCCTTCAGTGTCAAAAGAGTTAGTATTGGAACAGGTGAGATACATCTAGGTGTTTATATGTTTGTTGTTAGTTAAATGTTTGCCCTACCATTTCTCCAATGAGGTCAATGAATACACATCTCTTCCATTTTATACTTCATGCTCACTACATCCCTCTGAGGTAGCTGAGGGAGGCAGAAGAGGCCTATCCTTAAATCACTGTCAAATGCCATGACTTGAGAAGGAGGGATTTGAACTCTGAGCTTCCAAATTTCAGTCCGACACACTAACCACTATGCCACACTGGATCCCTTCACAGGGACACCCTGGGTGCATATACACTGTAATAATAATGCAGTTTGACACCACTTTAACTGCCATGGCTCTAGCTTACAGAATCCTGAGATTTGAACTTTTGTGAGACACCAATATACTTTGGAAGAGAGGGCTAAAAACTGCAAATCCCAGTATTCTATAGGATGGAGCTACAGAATTTAAAGTGGTAGCAAACTGCATTACTTATAAATTGTACATGCACCCCTTGACCAAATGACAGAGGGATTGCCTTTTGATTTATACATTGTAGATGCACTCCTTAACCAAATTACAAAGGGATTGCCTTTTGATTTCAATGGAAAATAGTGAATTATAGCACTTTGGGTACTGGGTCCTTAGTCCTTCCTGGTAGTGATCCAGAACCAAGATTAATATATCATATATTATACATTTATGTAAGACATAACAGTGGGAAGGAAATTAGAAAATATTTTTTAAATGGTTGGAAAATACGTTTCTCAGATGTTACGAAATTCTGATAAGAAGAATTCTGAACTAATTTGCACCTTCACACTTTGTCATTTATTCTACACAACATTTATATGTGATTATTTTGTGTAGAAAACAGCATTTTCTGTTTGTGCATAAATGAATATTTCTGCACAGAAAATACTGTTTCCTGCACAAAACTAACATGTGCATATAGGTCTTGTGCATAATAAGTCGTGAACCGCAAATAGTTTTTGAAAACTGCAGTTTCTGATGTTTTCTCACAGTGAGGAGAAAATTGCTAAAATTTCTTTTTCCTTCCCTTGAGAAGAAAATTAGTGAATAATTTCAAAACTAGTAGGACATTATGCATCACGGTAGCCTTTGCCATTTATAATCCTCCTACCCCACTATAATATTGTTTCAGTTCATACTCATGTAATGTTATTCACTGTTTCCAATGTGTCCAAGAAATGTAACACAGAAATGAGATTACCAAAAAGGAAGAGGGCTGCTGAGATAGCGTCAGACTATGTTCTCAGTCATTCTTATTTACTTACATGGGATATTTTCATATATAAGATGCGTTTCTTGTAGTATTTGTAAAGGAAAGTATGTTAGCTGGCTATTCTGAAACATTAAATAATGCAATGCAAAATATGAATATTAATCCTATTGCCTCAAAGTTGAATGAATTTTCCATGCTTGGAAGTAACATCTGAGCATTCGATGCTTGAGTCCCAAATAGTGCAAATATTCACTATTGGGGGAGAGGGGGCATTTCATTTTTTCCCCAATATGTCTTTGCAGTCCCATTTGCTTTTGCACCCCCATTTATTCTGGCCTCTTTGACTCTGTTTTGTGTGTTGTTTTATTCTTTTTTTTTTTTTCATTCATGTTGTTTTCACACATTCTTCTGGAGATCCAGCATATCTTTGGATGCCTATCACTTTGATGCCTTGAATCCAAAGAGCATGAAATCTAAGGCATCATGGTGCTACATCATACTGCCAAGTCCCAGCAGATTGGGCAATGCCTTCCCTTTTTGTAAGAAATTAAGAGGTGGTGATAGCCTTCTATTTTCCGATTCTGTTTCTTGGACATCTTTTCCTTTTCAGAGCATTCCAAGATTTCCAGTCCCTTGGTGGACCAATTTGTATTTGTTAACTAGACAAGTCAATGCAGGATGGAGAGCAAAGAAAGGCCATTGTTTTCTGTCTGGCTTGTTAAAATTCTCACTGGTTGTGTAGCAGCTGTTGGATGAAAGTATTGTGGAGGAAAATGGCAACTAGTTTCTCTAGTATTGGCTTCTGGAAATGGGTATTTTCTGTTCACAAACATCGGATCCCCTCAGATTATTTTTCCTCCATTATCTGCTACTCCGTAATATCTTCAACTGTTCACTCTCTTGTTTCTCTTCACTCTGAATTTTGGTTGTTCCATTCTCATCATTATGGTTTATAGTTGTTCCATGTTTATTCTGCTCTAGCTTCTGGCTGTTTCTTCTCCACTAATCTGAAGAAGAAATTCATTAATCTTCATTAGCAAAACTGTTATTTGTCCTGAGGATTTGTTATTAACTCTCATCTCATGCCTCCACAGTTGAAATTTCCTTCAATCTCTGACTCATGGCTGTCATGCCCTGCTATGTGAGATTTGTAGGTGGTATTCATGCTTCTTATTTTTTTAAAAAAGTCACTTCACATGAATATATATATATATATATATATATATATATATATATATATCAGTAGTAGGGCCAGCTCTGCTACTTTTTATCTGCTTAATTTCAGAGCAGCCAGCAGCACAATGCAGGTGACCTAGGGATAAGCATAATCTATGATATAATCAGAATAACATTCCTTTCAGCTCTTATCCACAAAAAGCACAAGCCACACAATTCTGCTTTCTGGGCTACTACTTATGATAAACCTGCCAGAGGTTGACCATTCGTGAATTTCTTCAGGTTCCATGACTATAGCGCCTACAGTTTTAGAGATCTGCATTACTCATTTTGGCAAGAGTACATGGCATGATAAGGCTGTCTTAGGACACACAAAAGATAACAGCCCAATTTTATAAACAAACCTGGAAGATGTTCAGTACTTGCCTGCCAAAGCTGAATGACTTTCCTCTAAGTCTCACTGCATTTAATGTGCGCTTCCTGCTTGCAATTTCCAAGATGTGCTTTTGTTGAGATGATGATGTTCTCAGCATTGGGTGAGATCTGCTCCTTTGTAGGTGCTGGCATAGTTCGCATTCAAGGCTTCACATCTTGAATGGCTTGAAAGGAGCTAGCAGCTGGCTGATAAACTCAACCTCTGCCTCTGTGCTTAATGCAGACACTCAGCCTCTGGGCGCAACCTGTCTCAGTGGGTAACTGAAGCTTTCCTTCTTAGGTTCTTCCAGCATGAATGAAAAAGCCTGGCAGGATATGGTGTTTCTGCTTTTCATCAGGAATACTGGCTTGAGGGAAATCTGGCTTCCAGAGTGAATGATGTTTATCAGTAAACACAGTGGATATTTATAATCCTCAAGACAAGATTGTGGGTTTCTTTCTCATATATTTTCATTGGTGCCACTGTGAACACCAGAAAGATGA
This sequence comes from Sceloporus undulatus, assembly GCF_019175285.1. Taxonomy (NCBI): domain Eukaryota; kingdom Metazoa; phylum Chordata; class Lepidosauria; order Squamata; family Phrynosomatidae; genus Sceloporus; species Sceloporus undulatus. The sequence continues at coordinate 116,533,063 of NC_056525.1, forward strand.
CATACCTCAGGCCCATATACATACTAGATGTAAGTGGTACAAATGAGAATCCTTGACAATTTCATCATCACATACCAGAATGAATAATTACAATCATATTTCCAACACTGCACCAATAAATGAACATTCATCTGCAGTATCCTCCCAATATTCAAATATCTTGAAATGCTGTGGGTTGTTCTGCATAATTCTCAGTGTGCAGAATATAAATTTCCTGAAAAGGAAACAGTGCTTTTCTCCCACAGGAAAAAAAAGTGTTTTCATGGGGCAAAAAGACCATGTGTTTTTCCGCACAAAATAATTTCTACACAACACTTCAAGATGTTCAAATACTGAGGCAAAACTGTATAAGATTCACTCTGGTCTATTTGTCTTCTGGACAGGATTTCCCAACTTTCCAAATCTGGAAAGGAACAACAACAACAACAACAACAACAACAACAATTTATTTTGGTCATTGACCAGTGTATAAATAATATATACAAGTATTTAAAAAAGGAACACGGTTAATCTCTTTCATTTTATATCAATTATTATTAGCCTTTTGAAGATGTATCTTTCAGATAATGTAGCAAAATTTTGTTACTTTAAGTATAACAATTTGACAACACACCTGCAAATGTCTCCCCTCCTATCTGTCTGTCTGCCTATCTGTTTGCCTGTCTGTCTAGCTAGCTAGCTATTCATCCATCTATCCCTGCATGTATTATTAAAATTATCAAATACATATTATTTATTGACGAATATATCCATTAATTCAGGGAAAGAAAAAGATCTAATTGTTCTAATCAAGTTCTACATTGATTTTGTTGCTTTTTTAAAATAAATATTACATATTGCTGTGTGCTACTTACACACACACACACACACACACACACACACACACACACTGTATACTCTTTCTGGGCTGAGAACAGCATTGCAGAATCTGGAGAAGAGTACAGTTTGAAGAATAACTGCATTCCTATTGAGCATTAGTCCAGTACCAAATGCAAGTTAGTTCAGTTTACTTACCATATAAATTTATGCCCAAAAGTTGACCCAAAATCTCAGGACAATGTATTTACAGGTCACTAAATAATGTGATAGCAGCTCTTTCAGATTTCCCCATGCGGTGCGAAGAGGAGTTTATTTTTCTCTGGAAACAAGCAGAAAGAATCTTGAGTGACTGACTGATATTACTGTTTGCTTAAGAGTTGTCTCCCACCCACATATCTGGCTGAAAAGAAAGATGAAACAATGAAACAAAAAGCCTCAATGAGAGTCTCTCTTGCCATACGCACACATACACTGAAGAAGTCTCCATGTTTTACCCTCGACCTATCCACGGGTCATGGCAAAATCCATAACTTTGCCCCCAAAACCTGACCTCGACTTATACATGAGGTCGACCTATAGTTGAGTATATATGGTAAAATAGCAGACCGGACAAAATTCCTCTTTCTTTTCTACCATCCTGTTATAATTAAGAAGTTATTTGTAAACTGTACATACTTTTTGGATTTCAAAGCTGTTATAGGATTTGGTATGAATTCCAAACTTTACTTAGAACTGGTTGTTTTAATTCTTCAAGAGTGAGTCATGGGATGGCTGAAGCATTCTGAAAATCTGGATCCATGAAAAGATTTAATGGGCATGGGGATGATAGCTGATAGGTCTGACTCAATAATAGCAGGAAATTTTTCGCTAAGTAAAGTTAATGAGATTTTTTTTCTTTCCTTTTTTACCTCCCTCTCTTTTTACCTCCCTGTCACTTTTCACAACTGTCCTTCATCCTTTCTTTGTGTTCTTCAAATATTTTTCAGAATGATACAAGGGTTAGAGCACTGTGGAGAAGGCAAAATGGTGGCCATTGCTTTAAAAAAAATGGGGGTACTGCAGCTAGAAATACCAGTAACTATCTATTTTTAAAAAAAAAATCCTTCCTAGAAAGGTGTTGTGCTAAAGCTAATTATATTGATCTATAAACCTGAGAAATCGTAGGAGAATTACTTATCAACATGGAAAAATTTGAAGTGAAAAACCATTTCCTCTCAGTTCAAAGTATATTGGAGAATTCTGAAAAATCTTTTGAACACAGTTTTCTCTGATAGTATCTTCGTAGAGCTATTTGTAAATTAGCATTGTTAATTAAATTAAAATAACCGTATCAGGAAGTAGGATGGTGGAGTCACAGATTTCAGTAAAATAATATCATACATGTATTCAAATGTAAGTATGGCACGGTACAGACCGTGCAAAAGTTCCATGCTGGTGCTGATTTTAGGGTTAGGGACTGCACAGCAACCGAATGGTCCTTAACCCTAATACATGGCAGCATCCTGTGTATACAGACACCACCATTATGATGTAATGGCCGCATAGCATCTGCATGTCACATTGTCCCAGTTACATCATGAGTGCGCCATTGGCGCACTCATGACGTAACAATGGCAGCATAAAATAAACCTATTTTTCCGGGTTCTTTTTACCCCAGAGTAATGGTGCATGGTTTGGGGACTGTGCCATTCCTCCAGAGTAAAAATAGGAGCCTGCAAACTGCTGTTTCATGACAGTCTGAACTAAGCCTATGAAAAATATAAAGAACTGTTGCATATGTTCTCATTCTTCATGAGGAAAACTGTCTCAGCATTCTGAGGACTTTATCAGAGTCAGTAAATTACAATAGCAGCTCATTAAAAGTATTGTTTGCTGTGACTTATTGCACATCACCCCTTTTCTGTTGTTACCTTGGTGGGCGATGGTTTGGCAGGTGTTTCTTTTCATTCATTCAAAACCTCCATGAATGATTTCCTTTCTTGCATCTGTGGTGCTAGCATTTGCAGTGCAGTAAATTAATTCTGATTTATTCCCAGTTTGGGGTGGTCTGTGGGTGCAGGGTGACCAGATGTCCTAACCACAAAGGAGGACAAGGAACTACAAAACGTAGGGCATTCGTGAAAAATGTGAGGCATTATGAAATCAAATCTAAAAACACTAATATAAATTTAAAAAATCATGTGTCTTCATCATATTGAAAATGGAGGACATTTTGAAACTCCTCCTGGACAGAAGGTTGAAATGTAGGACATGTCCTAGAAAAGGAAGATGTCTGCTCACCCTGTGTAGGTGTTTAGCTTTCCCTTGGCTTGCCAGTGATCAGGGACAAAAGAGTACCTGAGTTGAGCAAATTAGATTAATCACTGGCAGATTAATCACTTTCATTTGCCAGCAATTAGTCCATTCTGAATTAGGAAGTCTCCCTCCCCCCAGGATATAAAAAGGACTTTTAAAAGATAAAACTCTTTTTAATTTATATTTTTTGCAGAGTGTCCATGTGTATATATCAAACTAGGCACACATTGGTCAGTATTGGGTGGTACTGAGTGGGCAGCACCAAATGCTGTGTGTGGTAAGGTATTAGTGCAAATGATGGCAGTAATTCCGCAAAAATTACAAAGGTTTGATAAAGAAGAGAGTAGTCCTGGTTGCATAGTGTATTTGAAAAGATCATGAGTCTAATAGGAGAAGAGCCTCATGTGATGAAGTCCCAAGACAGCTTGTTCAGAAATTGCTTGACATAACAAGATTTCTTGCTATCAACTTAAGAGCAAGACAAGGAGTACCATTCCTTTGTTGAGGTGTCTACAATCTCTCTGCACAAAGATGCTTTCATTTTCCTTTAGTGAAAAAGAACCCACAGAGAACAAACAGAGAGGTACTAGATGATTGGTTTAAATGATGCACACTACATACCAAGTATCTTTAATCTTAAAAAGCCCATGAAAAAAGGCAATAACTATTGTAGTTTTGCACAATTCATACAGTTTGTCCAAACAATGTTCTCTCCAATACTAGCAGAAAATATCTTATTGTTTCACAGATGAGGAGGAGGGGAAAGTGTTTTCTTGTTCTTACACAGAAGAGCAAAACAAACAAGGATATAGAGCTAAATTTCTAGATTGGTTATAATTTTCTGGATGACCACTCCATTTACAGTATTGGCCAGCCCAGGCTTTTAGAAGGAAATAGGGCTGACAGACTGTAATCACATACCTAAGAATAAATATTCTGGACTCTATTCCTTCCAAGTGCTTCGTATTTAGCTGTTCAAGCTTGCCATCAGATAGAATCAGCTTTGGACAACTGATGTTGGATGCCATGTGCCACGGGTATAATTGTGCCATGGGTGTAATTGTAGGCATTTTGTATATGGAGAATTTTCATTTAAAATTAAAGTGAACCATTTTGTTTTCAGCCATGGTGGATGTGGGAGATTGACTGCATCATGACTTCATCAAGCCAAAAATCAAAACTGGATGTCACTTTTGGAAGAGTTTGGAGCTTGTAAAGTTGTTTCAAGGTAAACCACTAATCCTGGGAGTCTGATCCGTAGAAGTGTTTGTGATAGGCTTCACGTGTCTCAGTAGGTGGAGATGAACAAAGAACCAATTGTACTGTTTTGGCACAAATCCATCACAAACAACAAACAACAAAAACATTATATCAAATTTAGCAGAAATAAAATTTCAATGGATCATTCATTGTATTACTTAATAAATAGGGTAGAATTGGAAGCCGACTCCTTCACCAAAGACGTATGGTTTCTGTGACAAACCAGATGCATTTGCACTCTTACATCCTGGTGTTCATGAGCACAGTAGAAATGATGCAATTGTAGTTTGCATCCTTCCGAGGTCGCTAAAATGAGTACCCAGACTGTTGGGGGCAAATTAGCTTACTTGCTAATTAGCTTACTTGCTGTTCACCGCTATGATCTTTGGAATAGCGGTATATAAATAAAACAAATTATTATTAATTATTATTATTATTAGTTTGACACCACTATTACTCCTGCAATGCCATCTTACAGAATCCTGGGAGCTATATTTTTCTGAGGAACCAGCTGTGATGACCCCATCTCTAACTAACTCAATAACCAGGCTCCATGGATGAACCAAAAAAGATTTATTGAGAAGTTCATCATGATAGACAATCGTTTGCCAGAATTAGTTGTAAAGATCTAAACACAAACACATAACCCTCTTCATACTTAGCCCCCCTTTCCTGCCCATTCACCCATTTCTCACTTTTTCCCCAGCAGGATGACCTTGGGACTCTGATAACATTTCTGCCTATCTCCTTCCCAGCCTCCTTCTCCCAGGAATTAACCTGATACCATTTCAACAACAATAACAAATTCCCTAGTTATAACATTCAATAACCCAATAACCCATGACAAGAGACCTCAAGGGGATCTTGACACCAGCACTCTTTGGCAGAGAAGGCTAAAGACCTTGTAAAATTAGAAATCCCAAGATTCCATAGGATGGAGCTTCAGCACTTAAGGTTGTGTCTGCATTATTTCTACAGTGCTGATACATGCGAAATCAGGCTTGTATGCTTATGTAGATGGAGAGCTCCCCAGAGACATAGTAGATTATCACATTCAAAATAAAGTGACTTACCCCTGCTGGGATACAGTCACATTATGACTTGCAATCAGGAATTATCACATTCGAAAGCACTGTTGCCACCGCCAGACAACTGCATCCCAGGTCCCACCCGCTCTTAGTCCACCACTTTTCAAAGACAGCAAGCTCCCATTTTTGAAAAGCAGCAGCCTAAGAGCAGCTGGAGCCTGGGATGCAGTTGCCTGGTGACAGTGGCAGTGTCTTTGAATGTGATAATTCCCAATTGCGAGATGTAACATGATTATATCTCAGCAGAGGTAAATTGCTTTATTTTTTAATACAATAATCTCCATAGCAGTGCTAGTCTGGAATAACAGTATGCACAGAGATCTTGTAGCCCCCTTGAGACTAACTGTGTGAAAGAAGTTGTAGCATAAGCTTTTGTAGACTTGTTCACCATGTCTCTGAGAAAGTGGATCAAGTCTCTGAAAGCTTATGCTACAACTTATTTCACACAATTAGTACTCATCGGATACTACATGGATAAGTTCCTATTCTTATTGAAGTGAAGTCTGAAAGCCAAATACAAATATATACAGATATATTATCCAGACCTTTTCATAGAATCATAGAATCATAGAGTTGGAAGAGACCACAAGGGCCATCCAGTCCTACCCCCTGCCATGCAGGAACTCTCAGCCAAAGCATTCCCGACAGATGACCATCCAGCCTCTGAGTTTGCAACTCACGAATGCAAAAAGCAAAAGAATCTCTCATGCTCTGTGCTATTATCGCAGAGTAAGATAGAGGAACATTTTCTCCTGGCAATGAAAAATTCTATGGTTGTGTTAGCAGCAGTGACTTCCTAGAGGTCAGGGATGAAATGTTAGATAGCAAAGGAATTAACATGAATAAAACAAAACCACTGGTGAAGCTACATACTTGACACCATCTTCCCTCTTAGAGATTGTCACTTGTTCAGAAGATTAATTCTGCCAGCATTTCATTAACAGCATTGTTCATGGATGGGTTTTCCTATCAACCCAGGCTCACAATTTATTTTCTGTAATAGAAGCATAAAGAGCGGTTATCATGGCAATGCAAAGTGAAAATGTTGCAGATTTAAGATAGCAGCTACTACAAATGTTGCAAAAGCAGCAAAGCAGGGGAAACCCCACAATCTTCTGCTTCTTGTCTTGTCTTTATGATAGCTTCTGGCTGTCCTTAGAATAACCTTATTTGTTCAAGGATATTTTGAACAAAATGTGGAATTAACTGTCCACTGATTTCAGCTACAATTAATAGGAATTTTCCTGCTAGCATAAATTTTACTAGTTTCTGCTAGGTTGCTGGGGCCAACCTGGGGGCAATCCCAGTAGTTGTTTTCCTTAGAAGGCTATGGTGTATATTTTTCATCCCAAAGTTTAGCAACTGTATTTTGGCTAGAGGTATATAATGAATAGGTAATGGGAAATGAGACAAAACCCCTGAAATACTGAACAGCTAAGACTACTAGAATTTCCTGTCCCATGCAAGCAATTCACCTGTTATTCCCAATTTACACTCTCATCCATTGTAAATAAATAAATAAATAAATAAATAAAGTATCCCAATCCCACTTCGGAATAATTTAATCTCTGAGAGATTGGTAATTGTTTTGCGGGAGACAATTTATGTTATGCAATTGATAGCTACTGGTCAGCAATTATAGTTAATCACAGGTACCATTTTCTCTAATAAGAAACTCAGGTGGTTGAGTAGTGATGGCACTGGACCCAAATGAAAGTACTTCAGAAATTATTTGCAGACAATGCTTTACTAACTACGCAATTACCATATCGATCTATTAAAAATTAATTGAAGTAATGCAAAAAAAAATTGAATGGGTATCAGAACTTAAAATGTTATGATGAAGAACTACATATATGTGAGTATACACACACACACACCTCTGCATAGGTACCAGAGTCAGAACATAGTTAATTAGTTAGTTAAAAGTTTATTGATTAGTTAATTGATCATATCAAACAGTTATCAGAAAACATGGTAAAATGCAAGAAAATACAATGCATGAAATACAGTGCATAAATTATAATGGGATAGGGTAAATTAGACAAAATAAGATAACATATATATTAATTAAATGTATAGTAATAAATTGTTGTCTTATAGCAAACTGAACAATAATAAAATGCAAAAACCAAAGTATATTTAAATAAGTCCTTGAGCTTTACATGCAACCCCAATGTGATCAATAAAACATGTTCTTAGTTGAATAGCCCTACCTATAAATTCAGCAGTTCTAATTGCTACGTGTATTTGTACCTTGAAGAAAATAGGCTAGCTGTTTGTTATGTTCCCAGTATGTAATTCTATCAAGCATTGTCTGTAGGTACTTGGCCCTTACTGTGGCATATAATTGGGAGTTAAATAGGACATGCTCAATATTTTATATTTCAGATGCTCCACAGACACATGTTTTCTTTATGTATGGCGCTTGGTGGAATCGTCCACATTTAACCATGAAATCTATCTGCTCAAATCTTGCTCCGATTAAAGCTTTTATATATGATTATCTGATATTTTTCTATTTCAGCGACCTGGTGTCTCAATATCAATTTGGGCATTTACATCCATGACTCTTTCTTTAAATATTGCTGTGGTCTGGTGTCCAATTGAAAATAGATATTGTATTGAAAAACTGTGATGTGAGATAATTTGATAAAGCTGACTCAACCACGAAGTTTGATGAAATCTGACCATTTATTCTTCCTGGCACATTTTTGGAAATCTGTCAGATTCCAATGAAAGGATCTTCCAGCAATAACTGAAGGCTTTAATGATTCTTAAACTGTAAATAGAATGGATACTTGTTTCAATTCTTACTGTTGCTACAGGAGTGTTCCTGTCAGTCCCCAAAATAGTCCTTAAGAAATGTGCTTGATTTTGTTCAAGTGGAGGGGCCTTTGATAGACCCCACAATTCAGCAACATATGTTAGAACTGGTATAATTTTTGCCTTATATACATTTAGAATGGGGAGTAAAGAAGTTGGGTGTTAATAACTAAGCAATTTGATTAGCATTTTAGAAACTGTTGCAGCCTTTGTGGAACTTTGTTTAAAATTATTATTCCAGGGTCCTGTATCTTTAAAAACAACCCATAGGTTGTTTGACCCATCTTTTCTCAAATACCACCACTTTGGATTTGGACTTACTGATGTTCAAACAGTTAGTGGCACAATAGGCATTTAATTTCCTCAACCGTCTTCCCATTAGAACTATATCATCTGCATACAGAAGAATATTGATATGTCTGCTAAGAATCTTTTGCATATGAACGTCTGTAGAATGAAGAAATTCTATAATGTCATTAACACAAAGATTGAACAGCACTGAGGCCAAAATATATCCTTGTCTATCACCTCTGTTGGTGGGTATATTCTGTGTAAAGGAGCCACTGTTTCCATTATGGACTTTCAGGAGTGTGTTTGTATAAAGGGCCTTTACAAGATATAGGAGTTTAGGTTCCATGTTGAACTTAGCCAGCTTCCTCGATATGATGTCTCTATTAATGAAGTCAAATGCCACATTCAGGTCTATAAAGGCTGTAAATAGATAATTGCCATCAATTGTATATTCAATAATAAAAGGTGTAATAGGACAAAACAGTTATCTATTATGGAGTATCCCTGGCCTGTTCTTCCACTAGTATGTTCTTCTCAACCACTCAGTCCTTTATTTTGCTCAAGAGATGCGTTGCATACATCTTAGCTGTTATAACAATAAAGCGTATAGGTCTATAGTTTCTGGGATCTTCCTTATCTCCCTTTTTAATATTGGAACTAATGGAAAGTTCCCATCCTGCTGGAATAAAGCCAGTATTGTCTATGTATGTAAACAGCTGTGCCAACAATGGTGCCCACCAGATAATATGTGCCCTGAAGACTTACTTTGGAACTCCCTTCCATGGGTGGTTAGGCTGGCCCCTTCTCTGCTTACCTTTCACCGGCAAGCAAAGATATTTTTATTTAAGCAGGCTTTTTTACATATAATCAGGACAGGGGTGCATGGTTTAGTTATGTTTTTAACTTTTGTATGTTTTTGTATTTTTTTTATTATTTTAACTAGATTGTTTTTAAATTTTCATTGTATCATTTTAATAATGCTTTTATCTTGTCAGCCACAGTGGATCCTTTTTGGGAGAAAGGCAGCATAGAAGTGAAATAAATAAATAAATAAATAATATTGCCATAATCATAACTCCTCCCACAACTCACTTTAGGGGCTTCTACATGGGAAGAAGAAGACCTATTCTGCTGCTAATTAGAGAACAAGTGGCACATCCATCAGGTTTGAGATGTTATGGGAAAAAAAATCCACCTCACCTATATTGTTAGGATATTGAAAATATGGGAGGAGGATTCAGCACAAACAATAAATGTTCAAGAATGGGGAAATATTTGGAATCAATGCCATTTTAAAAAATTATCCATACGGATAAAGGAGAATTACAACAAATTTATCTGGAGATGGTATTTAATGCCAGTAAGGTTAAACAATATAAATAAGAATTATTCAAGGCTATGTTGGAGGGCTTGCCAAGAAATTGGTACTTATATTCATATGTGGTGGGGCTGTAGATCTGTAAAGAAATTTTGGCAATCGGTATTTAAAGAGATAAAAGAAATAACAAAAATTGATTTAGAATTTTGTCCAAAGATAGCACTACTATCTTATCATAAGGTTAATTGAGCCCAGGCTATAAAGCAATTAATTACAAATCTATTCACAGCGGCAAGATAGCAAAAACAGTGGAAAGATCAGGGAGATTTAGAAATACAAGATCGGTATAAAGAGATATGGCAAATAGCAATTAACGATAAATTAACTTGTAGAATTAAGATTAAAAAAGGAACAATGAAAAGAAATGATTTTGAAGCAATGTAGAAAATATGTGTACAAAAGGCTTTAGTAAAAGAGGGAGGTGTTTTACCCCCGCAGGAAGAGTTACAATTTTGGAAGGCAGAATAATAAGAAGATACTATGCTCTGGTGATGGAGAACACTTGGGGAAGCGGAAAAAACAAGAAAAGAGAAAAGGAAAGGAAGAAAAAACTGAATTAGTGATAAAATGAATAGTATTATACCTTTGGGGAATTATGAAAAGTATATGGTAAAAAAAAGATAGTAGAATGAAGATAACAATTTTATGTGTTTTTTAATTAGTGGTTTAATTAATATTAAACAGTTTGATATGAATTAGATTTATATAAGGTAGCAAAGAATGGATAACTAATATGATTTACCATATACATGTGGAATATTACGTAAAAGTTTTTTTTATTGTATGTAGGTTATAATATTAATTAAAAAATGAAAAAAAAAGTGACAAAAAAAGAGACCAAAAAGGACATTTAAGTTGATTTAAGTATGTATTGGTTGACTAGGCTTTCTCATGTTAAGCTGAAGGGACTAAGACAATAAATATATGGAATTTTGCCACTCACTGGCTCCCCTGCCCTAAGAACAAGCTGATATTTCAAGTCTATGCCAGTAGAAAGCTTTCCTGCAAATGGTGTCGTCGGCTAGGGGATTGCTACCATAGCATTTGCCTCTTGGGCAACACCCATTCCAACAATATGGTTTAGGATGAGTAAAAGAAGAAGTGCTCAGTTTTTCGTGACTGCTGCTGTTGCCTTCAAACAGAATCATGCGATTGATCTGTGATTCAAGAAGCAAAACACAGATCAACATGGACTCAATAATTCTCCTGGCTCTGCTACCTACGTGACACTGAAAAAATGGGAAATCAAAGCTTCACTGCTCATTATTCCAAAGTCCCCACTTTTCACTTTCTTGTTTTGACGGACTTCCTATACACTCTCTTTCCTGGCCAGCCTCTTTTAAATTTCTTCTGTGGCTCTTCTCATAGAATAGAAATTTAGGCACAGAGCACCTCTTCAGAACATTTTGTCTTCTCTTCTTCCTGTAAAGTTATTATCCCACTCATGTACATTAGGTTCATCTATCTCAATTTATGTCATGCTGGCACCTTCCATGTTTCCTAGCTCTCTCTCACTGAGCATAAAAACTACATTCCCTACTACTTCCAAACCTTCATCCTGCTTCTGAGGGATATTTTAACCAGTCATTCTTTCAAGTAACTCAAATTAAACTAATTTAGTTTCTTGAGCAACTGGATATCCAAAGATATATTTGATTCCACCATTTCTCCAAAATACTGTTTCATAATTCTCTGATGTAAACAGAATGAATTATGGGATGTGATCTTCTGGAACAGCCATGTCCAAGTAAGCCATAGCAGCTGGGCACACAGGTACATTTCAGAAAAAGAAGCACTGATGTGATGGTCTCATTAGGTCTTTCAAAGTAGCTATTATTAGAAAACACATCTGGATTGATACAGTCAACATATTGATTTTAATGCTGTATTTGGACTAAATCACTTCAAGCTGCAGGTTGAGGAAGGAGTGGTTACTTCCCATAACACTCCACAATAATCTTGGATTAGAAGATAGCTACATTATGCTAAGGAGAAAAGTTACCTTTTGTACACACACACGCACACACACACACACACACAGACACACACCATAGTTAATATATTTCTCGGGATGACAAGGTATAGGCAAATTAAGAGTGAGGGCACACAGAGCCTGATGGTTTCATGACCAGGAACTACTTCAGTGGGGCAGCCCCCCATATAGTTCTGGTAAATATCTGGGTCTAATTTTTCATATTAGCCAATCTGTGTGAGATGTCCAAAGATCACCTGAGGTGAGGTCCTCTACATTTGCCATGATTGTAGGTGTCCCCCTTTTCATCCCTCTAGCTTTCGTCCCCCAATTTAACTCATGCTTGATGCCCCCTCTTCCCTTCCATATGCATCACAGGAGAGATGCTAGACTAGCTTGGCATCCACTCCTCCCACTCCATGCTGCTGGAATGTGTTGTAGTAACTGCTAGGTCAATGTACATAAGTCAAGATCATAGTGGAAGGGGATAGTATTCACTGTCATCCCTGTATAAATAGGCCAAATGTGCTCAAATCCCAAGATGGCAGATGGGAGCATTACCTGTCTAGATGAGATTATGGATGATGCCTCAATTCACATGATGATGGGCAATGTTGATTGCAGAGTCACTACAAGCACCTCTCATAACCAATCTTGGTAACATCTTTGTCCACTAGAAGATGGTTTCTAGGAGTAGGTGGTGTATGTCATGGAAGTCAGCAATCTCTATGATGATGAGCTGAGGAAAGAGTGGTTACTTCCCACAATATGCCAGAATAATTTTGGAATAGAAGACAGCTACATTATGCTATGGAGAATAGTTGCCTTTTCTTCACTTTCTTTCCTTGCTGGGAGATTTTTATTTTTATTAATGGCAGAATATTCATACATCAAAACACCTATCACCAGAACAGCACAAACTTACACATAGCTGAAAGTTGTGGAATCCAAGAAAAGCTTTCATCAGGCTAGCTAGATTTTTTTTTTACTGTATTAACCAGAGCTTGGAAAGTTACTTTTAATCAAGTCTGTTTTCTGTTCCTCATTATAATTTTTACAAAGGAACTTGCTACTGTTGCTCATTGTAATGTTTATAAAAGACAGTTATTTGATTACCACCATTATATTGCTATGACATTACTTGTTACTTTTTTAAAAAAATTGTTAAGAGGGATGATTTCTTTAAAGCAGTTGGAAAATAGATTAATCCATCCAGCAAAGCATTTACTGAATGAAAGTAAAAAACTAAGAGCCAGTGTAGAGTAGTGGCTTCCATGGTGGACAGGAACTCTGGTAGACCAGGGTACAAATTGTTGCTCAGCCATCAAATCCCACAGGATGATTTGATCAAGTCACACTTTCTCAGCTTCAAATGAAGACAATGATAAACCTTCTGTGAACAAACCTTGCCAGGAAAACACCAAACTCCGGGTCACCATAAGTTGGAAACTATTTGAAGGCATGAAAAAATAGAGGAGTAAAAAATTACTTAAACATAACACCATTACCATTTGTGATGCTGTTTCAAAAGGAATATTATTACCCCCTTATTATCCTCCCAGATTACAGGTAAAATAGGCCCAGAACAGATGGGCCTTTGTGGCACCCTTGTCACGTGCAAGAGTTGCCTGGTGGGTGCAGTGTCCACACACCTGGCAACAGTGACGTCGCAGCTGCGTCGCTTCCAGACGGGGTGGTGCAGCTGCAACGTCAGCGCGCCAGCTCTGGCGCTTTGTGGCACTGCAGCAGCGCCGCAAAAAGGAGCCGCTTTTGGGTGCTCCTTTTTTGCTTCGCAGCAGTGCTGCACAATTTGATTGCTGCGGCGCTCCTGTGGAGCAAAGAGAGGCGCTGAGGAGGTGCCTCTTTCTGGCAGTCTGTACCCCGCCATAATTACTTTCCAGCTCTTGTAGAACTGAAAGGGACAGAAATGGATAGGATGGGAAAGACCATCTCTTGCTGCAGAATAAAAAGTATTCTTAACTATATATGAGATGTTTCTTCTTTCCTCTTCATTTTTCTTCACATTTCCACATTTGAAAGCCTCCAGGACTACCGGGAATCTCACCACCACCACCCCTCTCCCCATACACACTCTTGAGTGTATAGTTGTCCTCTGGAGAAACACATTCACAGCTGTTTAAATCAATAAATTAATTTTGGGGAATCACTTTTGACAGGCATCACCTCAGCTAAGCTGAAAGTTATGGATGGGCAACAAGAATGTTCAAACATTCACTGCGCTCTCTGAACAATGACAAATGAAGCCAGGTCTCCCTCAGTAAACAGAGGACAATTGAACAATAAGCAACAGATGAGTGCTTCGGAATCAAAACTAAATCAGATACCTGTGTTAAAGAAAAATACTGAAGGATGGCTGCTACTTGTAGGCTAGCTGTTTTGTTTGAGAATTGTCTTATGGTTTACTTTTTTCATTACAGTTTGGGTTGACATGATAAAATGTTAAGATGTCCTTTGAGAATAGACTCAATTGTTTCTGTCACTAAGACACAGATATACATTGAATATAATTCAAGCTTCTAGAGGATTTTTTAAAATTACTATTAGAAAAACAAATACAACAAGAACAACAATAATGGGGAGAGGGAGGCAGAAGCAGTGGAGAGGAGTAAGCAGCATTGCAAACTATGAATGTTCTAAAGTGTGTAGGACATTACATATGATTTATCAGATAGCAACTCTATGCAAAGAGAGAAAAACATAAGACAGAGGAGGCACTGGTTGAAGAAATTGTTCAGCATCTTCAGTACATTTCTAACCTGTTTAGTTTCAGATATATCTTTGGAAATATCTTGCCAATTCCTGATAAAACTGGATAGGGGTAATGAAATATGAGAAGGCGATTCATTGTTTTTCACTAGCCATGTTCCTCACCCTGTAACCTGCAGAATTAGAAAATATTCAAAGCAGTAAACAACAAACCTTTCACCAATCCACATAATTTGCAAAGTTTTTGCAAAGTTTGCACATTTTTAGACTTTAGCTTGGCTTAACAAAGAATTTAAGTAGTATGGAACAACTCTCTGACTTTAAAAAGCATAGAATATAATCAGCATGTACTTTATAGACAACAAAGCCTGAAAGACTATGGAATGCCCTTAAATGGGAGTGTCAACACACTTAATAATCCTGTTGTACTCAGGAGAAGAGACAACTGTTTGAACAGAACACAGAGAAACAGAATGGTTTCCAATTGGCAGAGGAGTCAGACAAGAATGCATTCTTCCACCCTGTCTTTTCAACTTGTATGCAGGACATATTATACGAACAGCAGATTTGGACAAAGAAGACAGAAAATAGGGGGAAGGAACATCAATAATTTAAGATGGGCAGATGACACCATACTATTAGCAGAAAACATTGCAGATGTATGAAGCAACTACCAAGGAAGGTCAAGGAAGAAAGTGAAAACAGGCTTACTATTAAACATAAAGAAAACAAAAGTAATGGCCATGGATGTCCTTAACAAGTTCAATTTAGGCAACGAGGACATAGAAATTGTAAAAGAGCTCCTGTGCCTTGGATCAAATGTAGATTAGAATGGGAACTGCAGTCAAGAAATCAGAAGAAGACTAGAAAAGGTCCTAAGGAGCAAAAATATACAACTAAGCATGAAAGTGAGAATTGTACAAGTAATTGTATTCCACATTACTGTTTATGGATGTAAGAGCTGGACAATTAAGAAAATGGACAAAACAATAAATACATTAATGTGAGATGTGGTGTTGGAGAAGAGTGCTGAGGATACCATGAACAACAAAAATAACAAATAGGTAAGTCCTAGAGCAAATGAATTCTGAAATTTTCCTGGAGGCAAAGATGACTAAACCGAGGCTGTCATACTTTGGCCACATCATCAGAAGACATGACTCATTAGAAAAGACAATGATGCTGGAAAAGGTGGAGGAAATTAGAAAGAGAGGAATACCAAATGTTAGATGGATGGACTCAATTACGGACATCACAAATATGAATCTGCAGAAACTGGGAAGAGTAGTGGAGGATAGGGGGTCTTGGAGATGTCTCATCTACAAGGTCACTGTGAGTTGAGATCGACTTGAGAGTGGTAAACAACAACAAATATTGCTATTGCAATTATCCTTGAAACCAACACATAGTAATTACGTTTAAATATTTTAACTCATCCCCATGTTGAAATTTATTAGCTATTTTAATATATGCTGTTAAACTGTGCTTTTCAAAGGGCACAAGTAATCACAAAGAAAAAGCTGCTCCAACTTAGCTCAAGATGCCTGTTGCATGCAACACAATAATGAGTAATAACTCTTGAACTTCTGATAGCATCTATCTACATAGATAAGTCTCCCTGTATATCACAAATTCTGTTATAATGCCATTTTTTTCTTGACAGGAGAATATGCACTTTAACTCTGATCTAGCACCAGCCAATTTGTCTCCCTCATGTATTAATAATATACTGTGTTATTAAAAATGACAGTAATATTTTCTTTCTATTGAAGAAATATTTCTTTTATAGTTTCCAGAGCCTTATCTATTAGAAAGTAAGGCACTTATTTCTACACTGCTATCAATATACAAGGTGGTTTATCAAGTTAAATAAAATGCAAATGACAAAAACTCTGCTTGAGAGCTAAGTCAGTGGTGACCATGCTTCCAGTAAGAAACCTCATGCTGGAAAATAATAAAATGGGCATACAATTTGAAATCTCAAAAGACAAGAATAAGGTTGTTAAGTTTACTCAGGCCTAAAACCTGAAGACACCATCTATCCCTAAATGACCTTCATCCTCCTAGACAGTTAACTTATTGTGTGTGTGTAGGAGCAGGAACCGTTTTATAATTCAGCTTCTTCCCATGTTGCCAAAGTAATGTGACCTCCGCTGCTCCAGAATAGCCACTAATATTTCTGGAAGGGATAACAATGCCATATGGAGGCACTATTTTAACTCAGTATTCAAAATCACTTCACACTTCAATTGATGTTCTTACTGAAATCCAAATGATGAGCTTGCTCCATTCTGGGCCCCACAACAAACTCCAACTCCCAGATGTCCATAGCCTTGAGCCAGGACAGTTAAAGTGATGCCAAACTGGGTTATTTCTCAAGTGGGGATGCAGCCCTAGTGTATGATGTTTATCGCACTATGCTCTTAAAGTGCTACTATTCCACTTTGACTCCTCTAGCTGCCTCCTGTTGCATTCTGGGATTGGCAGTTTTAAGGAGGAGTATTTAGAATTCTCAGGCAGAGAAGTTCTCTGCCTTAGAATTCTAAATACCCTTCCTTAAAACTGCAAATCCCACAATGCAACAGGAGGCAGCTAGAGGAGTCAAAGTGGAATAGTAGCACTTTAAGAGCATAGTGTGATAAACATCTATGTCTTTCTGACAATGGAAATTGTAGTCCTCTGGAATCCACCATAACCTATTACGTTCTATCTGCCCCACCCAGGTAGAGCCACAGAACCATTGTGACTAAAACCAATAGCTTGGTCAAACTATTAGATTATGCTCATTGAACAGTAGGCCTTTGTTATCTACTGTTGTTTGGTTGTAGGACTACCCGTGGATACCAAAATACATGGGTGCTCAAGTCCCATTACACACAATGCTGTAGTAAAATGGTAAAAGGTAAAGGTATTTTCCATTGACAAGGTTGTCAAGTCATGTCTGACTATTTGGGGCAGTGCTCATTTCCGTTACTAAGCAGAAGAGCCAGCGTTTTCAGAGACTACTCTGTGATCATGTGGCCAGCATGATTGCATAGACTGCTGTTTACCTTCCCACTGGAGCGGTACCTATTTATCTACTTGCATTTCCATGCTTTCAAACTGCTAGGTTGGCAGAAGCTGAGACTAGTGATGGGAGCTCACCCAACATGCAACACCTGGGCCTCAAACTGCCAACCTGCAGAGTCAGCATCTTAATCACTTGAGACACCACATTTCCCATATTAAAATGGTATCCACAATATAAAATAGCACGTAAAGGTTTACTTTTTGGAATATATATGTTTTTGAATATTTTCAGGCCATGGATGACTGAATGCATGGATAAAGATTCTACGGATAAAGAGGGCCAATTGTAACTATGCAAAATCCATTAATTCAGTGGTGCTACTCTAACTGGGAATAGGAACTGGATTAAGGCCTTTGTCCATATGAAGGTCTGGATTGCAG
The DNA here is from genome assembly GCF_019175285.1 of Sceloporus undulatus. Taxonomy (NCBI): domain Eukaryota; kingdom Metazoa; phylum Chordata; class Lepidosauria; order Squamata; family Phrynosomatidae; genus Sceloporus; species Sceloporus undulatus. Next base: position 116,551,169 of record NC_056525.1, read on the forward strand.
ATGAAAATGCCACTGCATTTCAGCTACAGAAAATTAAGCTAAGTATTGGAAGATTTACCCTGCAAAATTATTCTTCAAAACCATGAAGATTTCAAAGGAAATTTGAGATTATTGAAATAATTCAGAGGGAGGTGTATGCTGCTAGATTTATACATCTCCAACATGTCATAAAATTTTGTCAATAGTAAAATGGGGGGCAGATAATGATTTGCAAAGAGTTGGAACACTCAAGACAATTGGAAGAATAGCAAACTCATTCACTAGGCAAGGTACATCTTAATAGAGTGGAAGCTAGCATGCACACATGCATGCATACGCCCACACTAGGACTGAATGTGCTCAGTGACCACAAAGATACTGACTCTCAGTAGATGACAATAAGAAATCTATTAGCTATTGCTTGTTGGCACTAGAAAACTAACAACATGACTATCACTTCATATTGCAACACAGGGGGAAATAGCCTGTGTTTGCTGAAAGATCTCACTCCACCCTCAAAACAACAATGCAACTACAAAATTTTAGTACTGTGTATAATGATAAACTAGGTAGGCTGATAGTCTTTGCAGGAACTCATCAACTGGTAATAAAGGTTTTCATGTTGCTTCATAAAGAAATTCATAAAAGGGACATGGAAATCAAGCGTTGGGGGAAAGAATCAATCAAATTGACTGCTTAATTGTTGGAAGCTCACTTGAGAATCATACTTAGGATGCTAGAAATATATATGGGACTCACTGTGATAATGAACATTATAAAGTTATAGCTGACACACAAGTCAAGCCAAATTGTCAAATAAAAAGCAAAGAAATAGAACATTTGGAAATATAATGTCAGCAAACTAGAAGATGGAGAATTAAAAACAAATTGAAAATAGCAATAGAAAGGAGATTCAAGGCATGAAACACCCATAAAATATGGGAGCAAATAGGTCACCAGGGACATGAAATAAATGAGAGAAACATAAGAAAGGTAGTAAAGGATGCCACAAATAGGCAGTACGGTTTCCATTTTCAACAGGGAAATAGAAAACCTGTATGGTTTAATTAAGAGTGAGAAGAGGTAATACAGTAAAACAGTGTTAGAAGTTCAGAACCTAGAATAGAAACTGAAATACAGAATACTGGGACAAAAAGCTGAAGATCTAGATTCATAGATGCATAGAATTCGCAACACTGAACTTCAGTTATTATGTTCTTTATGTTGAAACTTATTTTTAAGAGTGTGATATTCTTCCCCATCATCATTTTCCCTTCTAAAGGGAAAATGCACTTTCACACACACAGAAGTAAAAGTTTGGACCATATAAATGAATACTACATTCATATTTGCAGGCTCTTCATTTGAGCATTTGAACTTCCATAGTGTGAGTTGGATCAATCAGTATTCTCTAATTGCCTTTCAATAGCCAGATTCCCTTAAACAAGAACACTCTGACATTAATAATAATAAATAATAAAAAATTTATTTATACCCCGCCCTTCCAACGATCAGGGCGGCTTACAGAGAATTAAAACACACACAATCCATATTAACAATACAAGAAGATTAAAACCATACAATTACATCAACACTTCTAGAAAATAACAGGAAAAAGCCCCGTAGCCCAACCTCATGGCCACGGAAGAGGAGGGAGGCCCACAGGATATTTATTCGGGGAATGCCTGTTGGAATAGGAAGGTTTTAAGGTCCTTCCTAAATTGGGCCAGGGTGGTAGACAAGCGGAGCTCTGTGGGCAGCACATTCCAAAGGGCTGGGGCAGCTATGGAGAATGTCCTCCGTGAAGTGGAGGCTAACCTAGCCCCAGGCACCTTCAGTAGCTGCTGCCCAGATGTTCTGAGGGTGCGAGGCGGAATGTACGGGGATTTTTGCTGTTTGAATATAGATTAAAGAATATGAGTGGCTGGCAAGCTTCAGACATTTTAGTTGGTGATATGTCAAGAGTATCTATTTGTATGCCTGTATTTTATATTTGTTCAATTCAATTTGAACTTATAGAAGTCCTAGGGATTCCATGGCAAGATTTATTCAGAGGAAGTTTACAATCATGTTCATCTGAAGCTGAGAAAGTAAGACTTGCCCAAGGTCTCCATGTGGGGTTCCATGCTCAAGTGGGAATCTGAACCTTGATCTCCCAGAGTCCTAGTCCAAAATACTTAGATCAGTCACATTAAACATAAGGTCCTGGAGTCTGCTCACACTTTTTGGTGCCCCATATATGGACTCTTTCACATGGGAGTATGTCCCTCAATCCCAAATGAAGGAAAAAGTGAGGTCAATTTGAAATTTGGTGAAATAACGTGGTTGGCTATCACATGCAAAGACATGCAAAGACTTACACAGTAGCCAATTCAAAGTCAAGACAGTGCTAATTCAAAGGAAATCACCACAGCAATTCCTACCCAGTGCTTTCCAGACTTCAAATGAACAATCTTGTGCATACGCAGAGAGCTAAGAGCCATGTCTTGACCTCTGTACACTTCCGGGTGAACTCCAAAGCTTCCTTCCTGTCCATTGTTTCGCTTTGTTGTTCATTTTGTGTTATTTCATCCATTAACATTTCCCAACATGCAGGTTTCGTCCGATCTCAAAACTATCCTTTTCTCTCTTTTTATCTAAAGTGACAGAGAGCAGGTTGCTTCGCTGGAAGGGAGGATGATCCATTTTGAGGGAATGCTGGAGCAACACGCCATGTGGATCACCCATTTTAGAGCCTCATGCTCCCCCCCCACCTTAAGTTGTGAATGTACATGCTGTATGCCCATTTATATACACAGAGAGACACAAAAGTAATAAAAATAAACAACAGACATGCAAACTGTACAACCACAGCAATAGAAATAAATATTTGCACATGATGGTTATGTTTTCAGTCCTCCACAGTTGAAGACCTGTAAATGTATATATGTATACATATATATGTGTGTGTGTGTGTGTGTTCGTGTACATGCATATGCATATGTCTGTATATATGTATAGATATACATATGTATACATACAACCATATATGCATATATGTATACAGATATCTATCTATCTATCTATCTATCTATCTAGATATAGATATGTATACATACACGCATGTATACATATACACCTATATACATGTATGTATTTATATATAATACATATATATGCATGTGTATATATACACACAAACATATATACATGCATATATATATATATATACACACACACACATATATATACATGTATGCATGTATATGTTTATACATCTATGAACATACATTTACATGTATGTGCACATGTACATATATATGTGCATATGTATATACACATATTTTCATGTATATACCAACTCGCAGATACAAAAAGTAATAACAATAAACTACAGGCTTGCAAGCAGAGCAACCACAATTAAATATTCGCACATGACTGGTACTAGAGGTTGTCTGGGAAGATCAAGTGGAGAAAACCACCAGGCCCCCAACACCCAGTTATAGGTGGACAGCAGGGGCAAGAGGCATGAGCAGGTTCATCCTTGCCCTTCATCTCTCACTGTTTCTCCCTTTGAAACAGCTGCTATTCCTCACAGGAACCGGAGAAATCCCTGGGTGACCCGAAAGCCGAGCTGCTGAAGAAGATCATGGGAATTGAAGTTTTAAATGATGGGGGTGGCTATCCCAGGGCAGAAGTGAAAATGCATTCCATACCAAAGCTAATTCGAACTGATTTTGAATTTGCATGCAAAAAAAGACTTGTAACTTCAATGTTTTCCAAATTTACATCATCCTGGAATGACCCATGGATGCATTCGCATTGGCCCCGCATTGCCTGTGATCTCGTGTGATTATCTTTCCCAAAATAACAAGAACCTGATGGATAATACCAAACTGGCGCTACTTTAACCTTTCAATTCAACCCCATGTGAAAGAGTCCATATGACTTGCAGGATTACAGATAATATATACATTTCGGGACTAAGAAACCACAAAGGACAGCAAAGACCCTGCTGACTTGCAGAGAACTGATATTGAAGTCACCTCACTGGTTTGAGACAAGCTTAACTCACCTTGTGTACTTCTCACTGGAGTGATTAGCTTGTCTGACAGCTGTGGATGGATCATTCTTCAAATCCTTTCTGCTCTGTTTTTCCTGTGCTCCTCCATCTGAGATGTTTTACAGATAGACACACATTTCAAGTCCCACTTTTGTCACAGTGCAGGATTTAAGAAAGTTCACAAACAAATTGCAACAAAATAACAATTAAAAAAAACTAATTGATTATAACACCAAGAAATGATTTAGAACAATTAAATAAACCATTATATTAAAACTATACATAAGATTACAGCATTTAGAGACATAAAAAGGTGCAGGAGGAAAGTACAATCCTCCCTATTAACTGTTGAAGATGATACTGGCAAGAAGAGTCTGGAAGAAATGTAAGTGGGCAAACATTGAAATACTTAGGCAGAAATGTTTTGTTTTAAATGGAACAAATTTACAAGATTATTTTGGGGCACTATTAAGCATGTCTGCAAAAGATATCCTCCCCAGCCTACCATCTTTACTAGGGACTATAACAACATGCAGGTATCTGATTAACATCTGAAATTGTTTTGTTTTTTTCTCTCTTGTTTGGTTTGAAACGTCTTGCCTGATGAAGACGTTCACGGAACTTCGAAAGCTTGAGACAAGTATATTGTGCATTTCAATTGGCCAATAATGGTATCCCTGATGGATTTTGGTTTGGATTTGTTAAATGGCCAACACAGCTACTCCTGCAGGTTTATTGTTTTAATGTTTAATTTTTAAAATCTTGTTTAAATCATTATTAGGTTTATTTGGCTTTCTGTGTGTGTATGTGTGTGGGTATTGTTTCAAACTATTCTAACTCTTTGTTTTAATTTTACTTGTAAGTCACCGTGAAATCTTTCAGAATTAGGCAAGTTAGAAATATTTAAACAAAGAAACAGTTGTTATGTCCTATGAATCTGGCTCCTTGTGCTACTGTGAGGAATTTACAAATGCAGAATGCAAGCTGTCTCACTCAGAAGGGGAGACTTCAATGTCTTTTTCTGAGCTTCTTCTTCACTGTTTGCAAGGAGATGGGACCAACCACAACAGTCTTGCCTATCTACCCTATAGATAGTCTCAACAGTCTCTTGAGGTGACAGACTTCCACCAGTTCTCATTGGAAGCTGGCCAAAGTCTGAACTTCTGGATCAAGACCACTGCCTTGACTTTTGTTTTCAGTTGTCCTGCCTGTTGGAATTTTCCCCTTCCTATGTGAGTTGCTTCCCCTTTCAACTTGAGTTTGGAATAGGTTATGTGTAAACAAGATTGGGAAAAGTGTGGACCATGGGTACAATACATATGTGGCTCCCAGGGCTCCTATTATAACTGCCAGTTCTGCTGATACCATCCTAATGACATATTGGTTTCCCAGAACCCGCTCAGGGAACAATATGTCATTTAGACATAATTCACTCAGCTTTAGGACTTATAAATCCTTGTTTCTTTAAAAAGCCTTTCCTGGCCTAAAATAGGTTCAGGAGGGCATAATTAGGGACCCAGAATGGTGTAGTGGTTTGAGTTCTTGAACAGGAATCTAGGAGAACAGGGTTCAAATCCAACTGAGCCATGGAAACCTATTGAGTGACTTTGGGGAAGTCACAATCTCTCATCCTCAGAGAAAGGCAATGGCAAATGCCCTCGGAACAAATCTTGTCAAGAAACCCTTTTGATTGGTTCATCCTAGCATCACCATAAGTCAGAAATATCTAGATGACACACAACAACAAAAGACAAAATGATGTTTCAATGGGAAATTGTATCCCTCTGAGTAATTTATGTCCACAATGGCCATTTGTGGGGAACAAAACAAATGGTGTGGATAGCATTGGGGCAGAAATATGAGTTTGGAGGTGAATCCCAATAGTCTAGGAGAAGGTAACATGGCTCCCAAAGTCTCAGAAACTGCCCATTTCCTTGTCAAAAATGTGAGGCCAATGGGAGAACATCCTGGTCACAGAGATGTTTCTGTTTCTTACAACTGGGGGAGGAGGAACCATTCATAATGATTACTATGATGATAGTCCATAAATTATTTTTGTAGATCTAGAAATTGCAAAAAATATATATTTTTTGAGTGGTGACATCTATCTATCTATCTATCTATCTATCTATCTATCTATCTATCTATCTCTAAATGCTTTGTTGAGGTTTTCATACTTGTATTTTTAACCCTCTCTCTCTCTCTCTCTCTCTCTCTCACACACACACACACACATTGTATTTGTGATGTAAACTTAATAATTTTAGTTTTATGTATAAACTTGAAATCCTTCCGTTTAACCTTGAAAAGATCATTCTTTTTCTTAGAAGTAAGCATATATCTGGGAGGGGGGAGAGAATTCCTCTATCATGAGTTATATAGAATGATCATAAAATGCAGTGCTCCCCCACACTTTTAGAAGTCTGCCTTTAGCAATCCTAGGCTGCAAAGAGTTACCAAAACATTTTATCGCTGCTCCTTTATCAGGAATTTTCAGGGAAAACATGAACAAAGTATAAACAATGAAATGCTCCGAGGTGGCTCAGCCTAAAGTCTATATTAAAAGGAAAGAAAACTCAAAAAGCAGAAGCCACTCATGAGATAACCAGCTTCTTTGAACAAGTTAAGGCTAAGAAATGTAAGATTTTTTTATTAACAAATAGAACTGCATGTACTAAAAGCTTGGCTAGAAATTGCTGGAGCCCAGTGTGTTCTAGTATATAGTAGAGTCAGAATGTTTTTGTTTTTTAAAACAAACAAATAAATAAACAAATAGTTATGTTAGTCATTACTCCAATTATCAAAGAGGTCACGACTTCTTACTGTTACTGCACTCCAGAAAGTAACATACAGGAGTACTTTTTAAAATTAACATGGTTCCATTACAGTTGCTATTATACCATTGAGGAATACAGGAAAATGCTACCTCATTTCCCCCATGTGTGATTACTGTAATGATAAGGGGACTATCCTGTCTAGACTCCATCCACACTCCCAGTTACTCATTGAGGCACAGTGCACTATATGTCTCCCGTATGCACTACACACAAAATGATTTGGTCATGTGTGCAGAAACAATCACACACTCAGAGGGCCCAAAGAGGCAGCCCAAAATAAAGCTGCTTTGGGTCACTTTGGAGGTATGCTGTTTAAATGATGTGTGTGTCCTAAGAGGCCATCCTTCAGTCCTAAGGATTCAGCACAGCTTTTGGCCTCTTAAGATGCATGTGTCATTTAAACAGCATACCTCCAAAGTGACCCAAAGCAGTTTTATTTTGGCCTGTCTGGGCCCTCAGTCTCTTGCCTTTCCCCAGTTTCTATTCCGTCACACAATTGCTTAAAAACCCAGCCTCAGGATACCAGCCTCAGGGAGACAGGCAAACATCTCCTCTTCCTTTAAAAAATTTCATAGCTCATAACACAGCCAGTTCAAGTGCCATTGTTTGGCACAGCCAACATGACAAGACAGCATACATTTCCACATCTTGACTCACACTCTTACCTTTCTGGCAGGGGCAGCAGTCTCTTTCATTTGGACAGAAAGGAGGAAGGCAGAAAAGAAGCAATTCGCTCTCTACTAGCTGCGCAACAAAGGGCCACATGGGTAGATACACAGAAAGGCATCCTTTCCCTTCCTCTACACACACACACACACACACACACGGATTGCAAAAAAAATAATTAAGAACACACCCAGTAATGAGTAAGACAAAAAACCCAATTTACATTGTGAAGTCGAAGACTTTCATGGCTGGCATCCATAGTTTTTTGTGGGTTTTTCGGACTATGTGGCCATGTTCTAGAAGAGTTTCTTCCTGACATTTGCCCCATTTACATTGCATGGAGACATAATGAATTATATCCCTGGCTTTTAGATGCAAAAAGCATTCATTTATTGTTAAAAAAGCAAGTATTTATCAAAGTAACTCATTGTAACACACTACTATGGAGCCCTGGTGGCGCAGTGGTTAAATGCCTGTACTGCAGCCATTCACTCGAAACCACAAGGTTGCGAGTTCAAGACCAGCAAAAGGACTCAAGCTCGACTCAGGCTTGCATCCTTCCGAGGAGGGAGCTAAAATGAGTACCCAGACTGTTGGGGGCAAATTAGCTTACTTGCTAATTAGCTTACTTGCTGTTCACCGCTATGATCTTTGGAATAGCGGTATATAAATAAAACAAATTATTATTATTATTATTATTATTATTATTATTATTATTATTATTACTTCCAAGCTCTGGTGCAGGGCTATAGAAACATCTCTGACATATTTCCCCCCCTATGTTGATTTGATATGAGGTAGATTAGGGTGTAAAACTGGAAAACATTTAGAAGATGGTTCAGTATAATCCCCAATGGGTTTGCAGATTGGGGTTGATGAGATTTTCAGTACAAAAATATCTGGAGAGCCACATGATTCACATCCTTGATATAAATACAGAAACTACATAATTATGGCATTTATGGTAGTAACTAAACTACCACTCCCAACATTCTTTGCTACCGGCTCTACTGGCTAGGGATACTGGGATCTACAGTCTAACATTATCTGGAAGACTGTCTGATTTCCATCCCTGATCTAGGTGTATCAAGGTAGGAGTAGGGAAAACTGTCACACAACACGTATTTATGATTAATAGTAGAAAACAGAGCGCTCCTGTGTATTGTTGCTCTGTACAAATATAGAAGCAGGAAAATGAGCTTCATTGTCCTCCTAAAGTATTGCTCCTGGTAGTCACTTACCCCATCTCCAACAGCCTTCATGATAAATTGAGGAAGCAAAAACAGAGATATTGAAATAGCACCATATGATTCACTATCTGTGGAATATAATCTATGAATCCATGTGTTAATGAGGCAGCACCTGACAGTTGGACCCAACATTTCAATGACACCTTTAGACAAGATGCAGAAATTCTCTCCACTTCCAGTTATTATAAGTAGATGTCATGTGGTTATTGACTGTTAACATAGATAATTGGAAATAAATGTGATCAGCATTAGTAATTAGGAAAAAATCATTTGCATGCAATACCATCAAGATGGACATGACAAGGTCATATGGAAACTTAAAGAAGCATTAGTGATTAGATCTCTCTGATCATCCAGCAATAGGTGTACTTTCTTATGCCAGTTGCTAAGACATCTAAATGTCAGATAGAAAGCCTACAGAATAAATGATAGGCTGGAAGGGCAGCACTCTATTCTTTGTTTGAGGTTCAACTGCTTACTTAACAGTCAAACATCATTTGCATTTTCATTAATCGTATGCATCCACTTTTCTCATGTCGGAAATGGAAATTATCACCCTGTCCAGAACACAGAACTGGGTTGAAAATACAGTCTTTTGCAAGATATGAGCAGCATTGTTAACTGGGATGTAAATTCCTAACTCTTTCATCCTCGCAGAGACAATTGCTGAAGATATCTCCCTGTTGTGGGAGAAAATGAATATTTCTCCCCATATTTGAGTGTCCAAAGGTATTATGAGGAAATTATTGTGCAAAGACAAAAATACAGGATTTTATTTATTTATTTATCTATTTATTTATTTTTGTGTGGGGGGGAACAAAACATATTTTCTGAACAGGAAACAGTGTTTTCTGCACAGAAAAAAAAATCTGCTCAGAAAATATGATTTTTGCAAAACAACAACTACAACAACACATTTTTTTCTATACCATAATTCCTCCATTACACTGTAGCATGTTTAAATACTCTGAAAGAGTCTTGCTGTTCTATTCTTTTCCCCATTTTTTGACCTGGAAATGAACTATTATGCATATTTTTTTCGTCCCTACTATTAGCAACATAGAGGCCTCTCATTATAGGATTGATATAAGTTAGAGTCAGCTTGCTAGCACATAACTAATACAAGCATTATAAAATTTAAGTTTCTAAAATGTAAGCATTATCTCACATCTGAAATCATAACTCCAGTTTCTAAGAACATTTTAGTAAGAAAATAGAGAGTTTTGAAACTGATCAGATTTAAACACATATTAGTTAAACTTGCAATTAAATTAGGAGAGAAAATGGATAAGAACAGAAGTCATTTCACAAACATCCCCCCATCATTTCTGGTTTTCATGTGGGGATGTAATATGTGAGCATACCTGGAAGAGACTGTTTCCTAAGGGTAAAGGTTTATATTAATGCAGGGTTAATATTTCTCCAACACAGAAAATAATCATCATGCTACACCATTTCCTTTACCTTTTCCCTTATAATGTTCACAGGAAAACTAGAGCCAGTCAGGTGTTCAGAATGTAGAGAAAATAAACATATAAGGAGGTCAATGTGATACTCTGCTCCTCAGTCACTTTTCTCTTAGGAGGATGTGACAGCCTAAAGAAGACAACCTCTCCCATGCATGGAAGCTCTCAATATGATTTACAAACTTGAAAAACCTGGGTTCCTGATGTAGTGAGCATGCCTCTGCCATAAGGCAGCTGAGTTTTAGAATCCTAATTACTATCATGGACAAATGTTAATAGTTGTCTAATGGCATAACAGTTTGTTTCCTTAGTTTATCAGTTCAAGGCTGATAAAATATCAAAAGCCAAGAATGGACATGGGGAGTAAATGTTCCTTTTAACAACCTTGTACCTCTCGTATCTATTGGGAAGGGAGGTAGTTCAAGCCTGCACACTTCAATTTCCTTTATTTGCTTTTGCAAATAAGTTCATCCTCAATGAGCCTTACACACAACGTGGACAAGGGACACAATAAACCAAACAGAGGGAGTGAGAGGGTACAGGGCCACTGCATTTGACACCACTGTTGCAGAATATATTATCTTAGTCTATATTCACGCAGAGAAGGGAGAGTTAATTGAAGCTAGGAATGCAATTATTTGTTAACATTGATCTTAAAGGAAGCAATGAGTAATTTTAGTAATGTTCTTCATGTCGCAAGAAAGTCTTCAAAAACTATGCTATTTTTGAAGACTACTCACAGTGCAGAATGTTTTATGGACAAAATATGCATGTGGTATTTTAGTTCAATTTTTTTTTGTGCAGAATAATTCCTGAACTGCGAATATTCAAATAATGCCAGGATTACCAGGGTTTCTTCACTCTGGAAAAAACACATTTTGAATATTCTCTCCATACCTAGTTGAAACATCTTTGTATGTCGATCCCAATTTGTTCCATAGGAAGAGGTGAGACTGCCATATCAGTGTGCCAGCCAGCCATGGATTGGAGCTCCCACAGATCACTCTACCCGATATTAGTTAGTGGTGGCATGTGCATGCAGCTATGCTGATGTGGACTCACACATATCATCTCTTTGACTAATATGGCCTTGAGCTCTTGCATTTTTTCCCAACCCTCAGAACTGAAACCCTGTAGATGGCAAGAACCCACTGTAGTATTAATATTTCAGTATTGACAAGATATTGTTATTTTTGTTAGCCGGTGGATGAGACATCTCCAAGATCCCCTGTCCTCCACTGCTCTGCTCAGGGCTTGCAAATTCATGTCTGTGACCACCCTGATTGAGTCCAACCATAGCAATAGCAATAGCAATAACAATAGCAAGTACATTTCTATACCACTTATCAATGAATGATTACTCCCTAAGTGGGTTGCAATGTGTAAGCCAATTGCCCCAAATGAACTGGGTACTCATTTTACTGACCTATGAATGGATGGAAGGCTGAGTGGACCTTGGAGCCCTTCTCTAGGATCGAACTTACAACATTCTGGTTGCAGTACCAGCCTTTAAGCAATGTGCCACCAGGATCAGTTCATAGACTCATGGAATCATAGAGTTGGAAGAGACCACTAGGGCCATCCAGTTCAACCCCCTGCCATGCAGGAAATCTCAATCAAAGCATACCCAACAGATGGCAATCCAGCCTCTGTTTAAAGACTTCCAAGGAGAGAGACTCCACCACTCTCCAAGGGAGTGTGTTCCACTGTCGAACAGCCCTTACTGTCAGGAAGTTCCTCCTAATGTTAAGGCAGAATTTCTTTTCCTGGAGCTTGCATCCATTGCTCCGGGTTCTAGTCTCTGGAGCAGCAGAAAACAAGCTTGCTCCCTCCGCAATATGACATCCCTTGAAATATTTAAACAGAGCTATCATAACACCTCTTAACCATCTCTTTTCCAGACTAAACATCCCCAGCTCCCTTCATTGTTCCTCATAGGGCATGGTTTCCAGACCCTTCACCATTTTAGTCACCCTCCTTTGGACAAGCTCCAGTTTCTCAATGTCCTTTTTGAATTGTGGTACCCAGAACTAGACACAGCATTCCAGGTGGGGCCTGACCAAAGCAGAATAGAGTAGAACTATTACTTCCCTTGATCTAGACACTATACATCTATTGATGCAGCCTAAAATTGCATTGACCTTTTTAGCTGCTGCATCGCAGTCTTGACTCATGATCAACTTGGGGTCTACTTGGACTCCTAGATTCCTTTCACATGTAGTCTCTTTCAGCCAGGTGTCCCCCATTTTATATTTATGCCTTTCATTTTTCCGCCCTAAGTGCAGTACTGTGCATTTCTCTGTGTTGAATTTCATTTTGTTAGGTTTGCCCCAGCTTTCTAGTCTATTCAGGTTATTTTGAATTTAGATCCTGTCCTCTGGGGTGTTAACTATTCCTCCTAATTTGATGTCATCTGCAAATTTAATAAGTATACCTCCAATACTATCATCCTAGTCATTAATAAATATATTGAATTTGGTCTTCCTCTCCTTCTTCTACCCTCTACCTTTCCTACCATTATTGTCTTTTCTAGTGATCCATGCCTTCTCTTTATGTGGCCAAAGTACAACAGCCTAAATTTGATCATCTTTGCTTCCAAGGAGATTTCAGGCTTGATCTGCACCACAACCCATTTATTTCTCTTTTTGGCTGTCCATAGTATTCTAACACTCTTCTCCAGCACCACATCTCAAATGCGTTTATTTTCTTTTTGTCTGCTTTCTTTATTCTCAACTTTCGCATCTGTACATGGTGATGGGGAATACAATGGCTTGGTCAATTCTAACTTTATGGTTCAGTTGTATGTTTTAGCTTTTTAGGAACTTGTCTAGTTCTTTCATAGCAGCCCTTCCCATGCCTAGTCATCTTCTTATTTCTTGACTGCAGTCACTATTCTGATCAATGTTTGATTCTTGGTATGGGAATTCTTTAACTATTTAAATTTCCTCATAGGTTAAATTTGTGCAGATCATCCATGGTCATTATTTTTGTTTTCTTTATGTTCAGCATAAAGCTTGCATTTGTATCATCATCTTTCACTTTCTCAATAACTGTTCCAGGTCTGTGATGTCTTCCGCCATTGTATTTTTGCATTGTGGTCCCTCTTCCTTTCCTGAATCCCATTTGCACTTCTGGAATTTCTGTCTCTTTGAATATTTGGATTCTATGCTGCAGAATTTTGATCATAATTTTGCTTGCATGGGAGATTAATACTATGGTACTATAGTTGCTGCAGGTTTTATTTTAATTTTTTTTTGCATCTCCTTTCTTGTGGATTGTGGATTGGGATATAATAAAAATAATAATAGTAATAATAATATGATTCATTTATATCCTGCCTTTTCACGGTGAATCAAGGCGGGTTACAACATGTAGTGATATAGATTGGTAGTTTCCAGTCTGTTGGGTGTCACTTCATTTTCAGTATATGTTGATATATTTTGGTTAGCACTAGAGTTGCTTCTGTCTGTGTACATTGTAACAGTTCAATTGGGATAATATCTGTTCCTGAAGATGTATTGTTCCCAATTTCTCTTATTGCAGCTTCCACTTCTCTTTTTAAAATTTGGGGTTCATCTTCATATGGTTCTTCACTCCATGTGTCATTCATTTTTTCATATCTTTTATGTAACGCTTATGTATATTGCACTGACAAGATACTTCTTTTCTGCTCTTCCACTGAAATGTGAATCAGCTATGAGTGCAAGCAAAGCAAAGCATTTTCACCTTTAGTTTCTTAGACAAGGTTTTGCAAATACATTTCCTCCATTCTCAGCTTCACCATTCACTCTATCTGAAGTCTACATTGTTTGGATGGCGTCAGCTGTAACTTCTGTGATTATTATTATTATTTAGAATCTTCTTGATTAAATAATGCTAGCGATAATTACACAGGGTCACAAATGGAGTACTCATTAGTGTTTTATATATTGAAGCCTTATCTTTGATTGACGTGTCATTTCTTTTTCAAGGCTATTGAAAAACCTAATATTTCATCCAAAATCATGTTTGGGTGTCCCTGTTGTTGTGTTTTCTAAAATATCACTTTGTTAACATTGAACTTATATCCTTAGGGTCAACACCTGACCAGTGTTTTTTCTCTCTGGAAGCAGTTATGAGAAATGGAAGCTACATAGCCAGAAGGAGGAGGGAAAATAGGCCTGCTGAGTGGTATTACCTGCTGTTTCACATGCATGTGTTTCTGTTAATGCCCTGAGCATTGTAGCTGAAGCACATTATATTACCAAATAAATAATAAGTAATGTGCAATAAGGTATAATGCTAGTATCAGAGGCATGTATACAAATGTTGTGAACAAACTGTACTTTGAACACATCCCAATGAACTGTGTTGCCATGTATGATATACCTTGTGTTGACATTCCTTAATAAGAGGATTGTGTAATTAGTTACTTTTGCCTACATTGGTTTGTGGCCATACAGTTGAGACCACTTTTTGTTATTTATTTATTTATTAAAAAAATCATTATTAATTAAAATTTAAAATATTACAACCATTCCATTCATTTAAACATACTCTTATAACAAAACGTTATGTTACATTATCTTCCTTGTACAACCATTTCAGGGTAAAAGGGATATCTTCCAGTATATTACAATATTACAAAGATGATTATCTATATTAGGAGCCCTGGCGATGCAGTGGTTAAATGCCTGTACTGCAGCCACTAACTCAAAACCACAAGGTTGCGAGTTCAAGACCAGAAAAAGGGCTCAAGCTTGATTCAGGCTTGCATCCTTCCGAGGTTGCTAAAATGTTGGGGTCAAATTAGCTTACAGTTGTAAACCGCTTAGACACTGCTTAGGCAGTATGAAGCGGTATATAAATAAAGCTTGTTTGTTTGTTTGTTTGTTTATATTACCAAGATTCCATTTTCTATCTCTCTATTCTCCATCCTTCTTCACCTCCTGATTCCCCTTCAACCTATATTCCTCATCCATTTCCTTCAATTATTTCTCTTTCTCCCTCCTAATCCACATTCCAATATTGCATTACTTTCTTCTTTTCCAAATCAGTCCTCTTCTCGTTAGATTCCCACCTAAGTCTTCACTATCCATACTATGTATTCTAGGTGAGACAAATTATTGACAGCAGAACCCAAGACTCTCTCCACCACCAGTCTTCACTGAGACAACAAAGAATGTTGTCTTACACTAAGTTAGATAATCCAACTATCATGCCGAATATTGCCACTTCTGACTGGGAATAGATCTCCAGGATTTCAGGCAAGATACTTTCCTAGCTCTATCTGGGGATGCTGTGAGTTGAACCTGGGACCTTTGGCATATAATACATATTATGTACTACTGAGCTACAGCCCCTCCCCATGCATCATTTCAAGGTGTGCTGGTGGCATCTTTGTCAGGAGTGCAATGATTCTGCTCAGAATCCATGGCATCTCTAGGTAAGACTTGGAAAGTATGAGTATGAGTATGAACAATTTCCAACTTTTGAAATAGTCTTTATAAATGTCTCTATTTGATCATACTTCTGTTTTTATTTCAGGCTGGGGAGTATACACACATGCCTTTTTTTTACTGCTTGTTTTTAAAGGTTTTGCTTTTGATGACATAAGGGCTGTACAGACTGCCCCTAAGGTTCAGCCTTTAGCTGCCCCTTTAAGCAACTACATGCAACATCCCCAATCATTCCTTTCCATGGTGCAGAAAATGAGCAGCAAAAAGTGGCTCCTTTTTGCACCTTGGAAAGGGTGTCATAGCCACCGGCACACAGTTTTTCTGTGCACCTTTGGTGCTGTGTCATGTAGACACAGAGCCAAAGGAACATCATGATGCCACGTGCCATGTGGAGCAGCACACACATCACACAAGCCTGGGGATAGAGTTGGCCATGCATCATGTGGACGCCACACCCTGATTCCCCCGCCAGGCCAGCCTTATAGGCTGGTGTGTACAGCCTCATAGTTTATAGAGCTTTGCCAATGGCTAAGTGATATTCCCCTCTGTTTCTTCAGACACCATTTCTCCAAGCTTTCCTAACTAGATCTTCTTCTCTGGCTTAGCTCCTTATATTGTAAAAGCAGAAATTCATTAAACAGTTTAGCCCTAAACCTGTCAATCAGTGGAAATTACATCAAATGATATATAGGAGGGGCTGTTTACATATTTGGATGCTTGGCCACTAGTAAATGAATGAGAGAATCTATTTTTAATCAGATGAGTCTTGAAGCAGAGCACAATAGGTAGAGAAAAGGAGACCAAAGATTTATTAAATTCCACACATAATCTTTCCATCAAATTCATAAAAGGATTTTCTAGTATAATAGGGCAAAATGACATGGTAGTTCAGCCAGAAGCAACAATGTGATGGAGACATAGTGCCCACATAATAATGGCATTTTATAAGTCAGATTCTAAGATACCAGATGAGATGTGTAGTGCAAGATCAGATTACAGTGTCAAAGTATAGCCAGCAACTCTTTAGCTTGGGAATCAACAGTCTACTTATTTGTGTGTTTCAAAATGTAGAAATTAAGAACCATCTAAAAAAGAATTTTTCAAAGGCCTACATCTAATTCTAGCTGCAACCACAGTAGCTCCATTGAATCAATTACTGAATGGTAAATCAATACTTAAGGAAATCCCTTTGATCCAATTGTCCTACTGCAGTTGGGATTGCAATTGGATCCCCCAGAGAGGTATGTATAAAAAGGGAGGCCCATTTGCCTCACAAACCCATCTGTCCCTCAGAGTTTGATACATCACCACTAGCAATCTGAAAACTAAACATCTAAAATAGACTTGAGAAAATGTATCAGATTACAGGTGCCATTAGTGTCCAATAGCTGTGCTAACTGAGGATAGTGGGAGCTGTTGTTTAAAATATCTTAAATACCATGGGTTAAGGAAGGCTGCTCTAAGGAATATATCTGAGTTTGCAATTTGGAAAATATATCCCCCCCCCTTTTTTTTCCCCTGTGGAAAAGGTTGCCTCTCCTGTATCTTGCTCCCCCCCCCTTTGCTAGAACTGAAGCCCCATTGGCTTTATCAGAGAGTTAAGGATTTTTTTTAGGACTTGATCCAAGGAAGAAAAGGATAATTAATATAGAGGTATCAACATTTCCCATTGGCTTGGTCCCACTGAAATAACACCTAGTCTATCATGAATTCCAGCTCATCTGAATTCAGTCTCTGGGTTGGGCTCTGATGCTTTGTGAGGCTGGAACCTACTGGCAGACTGAGGCACAATAGTTATAAAAGGGGCACTTACAGATTTAAGAAGCCATTAGATCTTGCTAAGGTTGCATCCCTCATTCTGAAAAAGGGTCTTATGCCTTACTTGCATAAATCTGCTACTGTCTATTGATGAATTTTCAAGTCATGAAAAGCTGCATGCACTATGAAATTTCTGGCTTCCATAAAATGTGTGGAGGCACAAATGACTTGCCATGCTTCTCTCTATATAAAAGCTACAGAGAACAGTGTTTAGCAAGTTAATTATAATACTATTTAAGCTCTATTTTTGTTTTATACTGTATATTGGGTGACACCTTTCTGATTTTTTTAATCGCACATTCATTCATGGACATTAATATCAACAACGTTCTGAAGCTTCCTTTACAAGGTTCCCTCTTGCCATCTTTAACAGTGTATTTCCATGTTTGTAAGGGATCCCCTCATTCCAACATGGCACTAAATAAAAATAGTGTTGTTTTGTGGGCAAGAGGGGTTGAATGTGGGATCAGTGATTAATAAAAATGGTAAATCCTTTCATCTTTCACAGACTCAGTCAAGATTTATTCTGGAAATTATCCTGAGCTTCTTAAATCCTATCTGTTCCAACAGTAGAGGTTCTGCTGCAGAAGCATTGTACTATAGTGGTTAATGGCACATGAACGATTAACACGATTGGCTCATGTACTATTAACATTGAACATGACTAAACATGAACAGACCATTGAAGCCCTATTACTCTCAAGAGATACTATGCCCATTTAAAAACTGTATATCATAGAAAGAAATCAAGAAGCCTTATTTCTTCCATCCCTGTATCTCAAGAAAGGCAAAATCATTTTGAATTTTGGCCTCACAATTGTTAACACAAGTGGTGGAAATTGCCTTAGAAAAGAGATGGAACTCCACTCACACATTTAGGATGCACTGAAAGCTATGATAGTCTTTGACTGTTCTTGAGACAAGTACAACAGTAAATGGGCAGGTAAGTGGGTAGGTAGTAATAGTAACAACTAAACATTGCTGTTTTTAACACGTTATATATATGATAGTCAGCATGGTGTAATGGTTTGAGCATTGGACTGTGACTCTGGAGACCAGGGTTCAAATTCCAACTCAGCCACAGAAACCCACTGGGGGGGTGGAACAGATGGAAAAATAAAGCTGTTTCCAACCATTTTGATGCACGCTTCCAAAGCAAGTGGAAATCAGACTGAAGCCATGCTCCACAGCTAACAACCAGGGCAAACAGAACCTGGAATAGTCTGGCTTAGCATGGAAGATGCACATATTCAAACCTGCATATAAACACCCAACATGAGTGCAGGGCAGTGGCAAAGCAAAGAAATGAAAGTATGACAACTATACTGAATTTAATTACAACATACACAAAACCAGACAGTTCAATGGGGGAGCATGGGATGAAAGGGAGGTGAAGGGAGCACAGATGGGGGACCGCCATATTTCTATTTTGCCAATCTACACACTGATGTGCTGATGCCATTTACAGATGGAGCATCTCACTTGCAACTGTGTGGCTGTTCAAAAGAATGGCTATCCAATGATGGCATCTGGGTGAATGTTGGCAGTTGCAGTTGGTGAATTTGTGTGACAGTGTGACGGTGCACAAATATGGTGGGGAGGCAACCAAAAAAAAAATTATCCATGTCATGCCATGCCATGCCATGCAGTTGGGCCATACAGTCAGTGGGATTTTGACCCTTTTGGGGAAAAAGCAGGATCAAGCCACTTTTTCCTGCCCATCTGTTCCAGGCCTGAGTGACTTTGGGCAAATCACACCCTTTCAGCATCAGAAGATGGCAATGACAAACTCCTTCTGAAGACTCTTGCAAACAAAACAAAACAAAACAAAACAAAACTCCATCATGATTTCCTTAGGGTCATTATAAGCCAGAAATTATTTGAAAGCACACAACAACAATAGCATGTGTGTGTGTATGTGTGTGTGTTTAGAACATACATCATTGTTTTTCCATGGCACTTTTGTATTTTGTATTATGGAAGGCCAAAATGAATTGTGTGAAAGGAAATGTCACTGTGCTTTTCAAACATTTGGAAAGTTCATCTAAAGAAAACAAAAGAAAAACAAAGGAAAATGACATAGAGCTGCCATTGCATGGTATTTGCCACAAACAAAAGACCTCATTTTCCTTCTGTCCTCATTTTCCTTCTTCCTAGAGGTTCTGTCTAATTAGTTACAGGTAAATAGCTTTTTTGTTTTAAGTGGTGGCATAAGAAGTGAAGTTTTGCATTCCTTTCCTGCTAGTTCTAGTTTATTTGCTTGCCAGAGTCCAACTTATCCAGTAACTAGCTAACAATTGCTCACAGACGGTCCCTTCTGCTGACTTCCATGCCTGTGGTGTAATAGTGAAGCCATCCTGGATTTCAGAACAGATTTTAAGGAAGCTGTCCAAGGTGCTGAATCTATTTAAGTGAAAGGGTTCAATAATTTGTCCTCCCCTGATATGGAAACAACAGCCGCTCACAGAAATAGTGTGTGAACAGTTTTTTGAGGAAAAAACATCTAGGGGTAGCCGTTTTGGCCATATAGCAAATCCTATACCCTCCAAACAATGATACCTTTATTGGACCAACCAAAACGCACAATTACATGTTGCAAGCTTTTGAAGTGTCACTGGCTTCTTCATCAGGTAAACAGGAGAATTAATTGAAGATGTCAGTCATTGGACTGCATTTTCTGGTTCTGGTCTTAGTTCAGATGGTAGGGAGGGCTATCTGCAGCCTAGCACCTCTTCCTTTCGCCATGCAGTCACTGGGAGATTTTCAAAGTCCATCTGCAGTTCCAGGAAGATGTTTCCTTTGAATCCAGCATGTCTCCTTCCTTTGTGAAGCCACGTGAATATATAGGTATAGAACACTGGATTTCTCAAAAAGTCTTCATGTTTTGCATCAGGAAAACTTCAGGTGGTCTAGAAATATTCAATTATTTTCTCTTGTTTGCTTGATGAATAAGCCAGCGTGACTTCGAAAGCTTGCAACATGTAATTGTGCAATGTTTTTTGTCCCAATAAAGGTATCATTGTTTGGATGTTAGAGTTTTCTGAGGGATTGTGTTGGTGACTAAATTTAAAAGCACCAGTGTTTTAAAAAGGATTTTCAGTAGTTGTGTTGTATTATTAGGCTAGTCATTATTAATCATGGTCTGATGTTACTAAACTCTACATATCTTCTTGGATGCTGGGTAAATGTGGGGTAATCCAAATATGAGGAGAGAGTGGTAGATGATCTCTTTTGCACTGCAAGGTTATAGTGCTATGATCCCACTTTAACTACCATCCTAGGATTTGGAGTATATGAAGGGGCATTTAAAATTCTCAGTTAAAGAGCTCCTAGCCTCACCAAACAGCAAATCCTAGTGCTCCATAGGATGAACCTATGGCAGTTAGTGGGATCATAGTGCTATAAATGTGTGTAGTGTGAAAGAGGTGACTCTTTGCCACACGGCTTGGGGTTTATAGGAACAGACCATTAGTTGTCAGAAGAGAACTATTTCATTCCAATTTCTCAAGCTTTTCTGAAAGGGTAGATAGAAACTAATGTTACCATGTTACTGTCAGTTGTCCTAAATAATGTATTTACTATGACAATAGTGTGTGATTGTAATTAGAAACCAATGATCATTTCATTTCATTTCTCATCAGAATTTATAACATTTATAAATTAATTCCTATCCTGGATATAAAGAAACGGAACATGGCAGAAAGCAAATCTGAGAGGCTTCTCCGTTCCAGTGGAATTCTTTGAATACTTAACTCTCCAAGGCCTCTGCTTGAATCCCAGTATACTTGGCCATGTTAATGCTAAATTCACATTTCCAACTCTCTTTCTTGCTCCTTTCTCCTCCCCGCCCCAACAAATTCCTTGTTTTTATCACCTATGTGATGGAAGCTACAATACTGTACTGTCAATTTTTGGGAATACCTGTACCTATTTGGATAGTGCAAATGAAGGGAAGTTTTGTTTTGTTTTGTTTTTGAAGCATTGGCAACCTTTACACAAGTCTTCAAATTCAGGACAGAAAGAACCTGAGATTCAAGAACAGCAAATATGGGAGAAAATGAAACTGAGAGTGCATCTACCCCATAGAAATAAAGCAGTTTGATACTAGTTTAACTGTCATTCTACAGAAACCTGAGAAATGTATTTGTGTCAGGCACCATCAGGCTTTGGCAGAAAAGGCTAAAGACTTTGTAAAACTACAAATTCCAGTCTTTCATGGGATGAAGCTATTTCACTTAAAGTGGTGTCAAACTGCATTATTACACCCCGAGAGGTGTTCCCAATCTTCAGTTGGGAATATAGATTTTATTTTTGCAGCTATCTGTAGTTATGATGTTAAAATATTTTTTTGTCTGTTGCAAACTCACTTTAGCTTATGTAAGTGATGGGAAAGGACATCTTGTAAAAAAGGAACTCGACATACAAAACAAGAGTTGTCAGGAAGTTTGGTTATCCGCACAGAGTGCTAAGTGAAAAAAGGATATTTATTCGCTTGTATTGAATACAGATACCTCACTGAATATGCAGCAGCGTTTCTTCAAACAATAGTCAAATGACAGACATTCACAGACAGAATCCTTTAATTAACTATATAGAGAGATTGGATTGGGTTGGGTTTGTTGGGGAGGGTTCCTAGCTGAGATGAGATTTGCTTTGAGAAGTGACAATGTGTTTTAGCTAAATGAAAAATGAATCCAAGAGGCAACTTGTTAATATAACTGTTTTAATTTTCCGGTGCAGCAAGATGTTGCAGGTGATGATACAGTAATTACCATGTGAAGCAGACATTAAGAAATGCTACAGTTCTGAATAATTGCATTGTTCAAGTGTGAAAACATTCTCCATTCTGCTGTTGAAGTTCAAAGACTTTTGGCAAATGTCACTAGCAAAATTCCTCTATGCTGTGTGCTAGACATAAGTGTCTAACACAACTTCTCAAATTGCAAATTTGTAGAAATTGCGCCTTTTATCTTATGTTATATTTATCTTGTGTCCATTAGGTAAGTGATATTTCATAGGTATATCAGTATATAGATGACTGGTTATTGATATCTATTTATCTAGAGAGAGAGAGAGAGCAGATATACTGGGTGCCACCTACAACACATGGGGACAGCAACTATAGACCTACATACACACTTCGGGAATCGCAAGCCTACCTTTCTGACAAGGAAGTTTGAGCAACTAGTGGCTAGACATTTAAACTTAGCACACCATATTCTCTTTGATTTTTCTGTGCTGGGAACTGAGGTGTCAAAGTATTTTCTTTCAAGTACCTTGAATGTAAGAAAGAATTGTTGGATCCACAGATATCATGATCTCAAGGCAAAGCATAATACATAACACTATCCTGCAGTTAAACATTTTATTATGTTCTGCTTGCCAAATACTCTAATCTATACAATTATATGCATGTGGCATTTCACTAAAACCCAGGTTGGTGTGCAAACTCTTCTTTTTTAAAGTCAAGTTTATGTAAGTTATTTATCCCAATTAGGGTACTCTTAAAATGCTTGAATTAGCAGTCAGTGTGAGGAGCCATACCTCTGAAGCAGAACACAAGCTTTGGAGGAAGAAGACCACAGGTTTAGGAAAGGATCCAATGAACTGATTCCATTGATGATGTTACCCAAAATGCAAGGGTCCCAAGAGGGCACCCACAGTCAATATTCAAATAGGGGAATTTAATTAGTTCAAATGATGGCTGGGAGAGGGCTTCGGATAACTAAAGCTGGGGTCAGACTGGCATATAATGGTTTCAAAAAACTGAACTCCAGAATGCAAGTCCAAATGTAGTTTTAGCTATAAGAACAAAAGGGAAATCAACTTTCACACAAAAGTACACACTTATATACACATATAAGAACTACCAATATAAAAGGTATTAGCAGATAATGATTTTCAGGATTGGAAAAGGTAATACAGTGACACTCCAGTCAGAGATTCTCTGAAGTGAAATGGCTCTGCAGCTACCTGTGGATCCAGCAATGCTGCAGAGTAAAGGGAGATACTGACAGGGCATCCATTTCACCTTAACGGAGACCAAATTGGAACTGCCCAAGTGGGCACATATATAGGGCAAAATCTATCCCAGGACAATTTCTGGACTTGAACGGATTTTCCAGGTGAAAGAATGAGCAAGGAAGTTGAGAATTGCCCAGCCATCCACACAGGTGTCCCTTAACAAAGATGTATCTCTCCTGGGGGAGATACTCTTGAACTTCTCTTTTACGTGAAAATATTACACAAAGCATTGTTTCCATTGTTATGGGGCTTATGCAGATTCCGATTGATAGCAGATTACTCTGGGCTTCGAACCCTAGGGCAGCCATGTTAATATCATGTTTCTATTGAATGGAGAAATCCTGCATGGAGGGGGGTGATCTTAGGGGTAACAATGTCCTTCTTTCCACTCCCAAAGGGAGTAGGTACACTAATTTAAAATTTACTCTAAGAGGCCTGGAAACCTGGAAAGGATTTTCAAATTGTCTCCAGCACTTCTAGTCACTCCCCCCCCCCCCCACATTTAAAGCAGTTTTGTTTGTGTTAATGTATTGCCTTTCCATATTATACTGGTTTATCCAAAAAGTGCAATTTGTGATAAAAGCATGGATCATGAAATACACAAAATGTGCTTTATGGTTAAAAATGGGAGACACTCCTGATGCTCTCAAAATTCAGAATGGCAGCTGCAACTGCAATCCTAGTTGATAAGTTGCCATAATTTGCCAATAGCTTAGGTTCAGTTCATCCAACTTGCATTTTTTTTAATACACTTGTATACAGAGAACTAATCAGTAATAATTTATCTGCAAGTATTCCTTAAGCTGTTTGCAATATTGAAATGAAACGTGTGCCATTATTGTAACAGAATGTAATGGATTTCTTGGAAGCATCCAATAATTATCTTCAAAATGCCAAGCTTTTTAGTATAGGGCCTTCCCCCACAAACAAAACTGCATTTGTAGAATTAGGAATAAAGTGGCTTTTATATTTTATTTTATTTTTAAAAAATCCTTTATAGTTTTAGTTTTGTCTTTTTAAATTATTGTAAACGATCTGGAATCACATGTTTGGAGACAGGCAGGATATAAATCCCATAAGTAAATAAAATAAGTAAATATAAAATAGAATAGAAATACTGAATAGTGAAATAGTTGATAGTTCACTGTTTCAACACAACACAATATTGGTTAATGGACAACCTTGCCCCCTGCCTGCCCCCAAAAGGAAAACAGTGGGACATTTATCAGAATTTCCATTGAGGCCACTATTTTCCTCCACAAAACTCTTCAACAAAGATACTTCTGGACTACTATGAGGAAACGAAAATGACATTCAGTTCACTGGGAGTTAAAATAATGCCACTACTGTTGATGCTAAGCATGAACCACTCTACTGACTCCCTCAAAAACCTGACAGTGTATTACCATCCCATGAAAAATAATCTCAAATGTGTTCCTCTGAAGGGGTAGGAGAGAGATCTCACTCCCCTGGTTGTATTATCAGTTCATGTTAGTTCGGTTAACAGAAATTCTGGCCTTCCCGAATCAATACCCAGGGCACTAGTTTGTACATCAATTGTGCTTGATATCTTTACTGTTTGTGACTGCTCGACACCATCATTACAGATTTTCTTAATACGTACTATTCCATCCAAGCCCAGGAAATGCAGGCTTATCAGTAGTGTCCCTTAGCCCTGCTACCTGCAGAGTTTCACAAGACGTACACACTGCAGTTAACATCAGCAGTTCAAATTATTTTGAGATATAAGCTCTAAGCAGCAGACATTAACTGCCTAATTAGGGGCCCATTATGCTTCATATATTACTGCAACGCATTCTCAACTCCTGTTTGCATGTGTCATTTTCCTCAATGGACCTGACAAATGATAAATGCTTGAATAACAACTTACAATAATTGTGCACTTGACAATGGTATATGTCAAGCAGGTTGTTCAAGGAATTCTATTGTATTAGTGGGACGTCTTTAGTGCTTTGTGTGTTTTCTCCTCTATTATAATGCTAACAACAAACACTGGCTTTAAAACCATGGTTTTAGATTGTGTGTGTGTGTGTGTCTAATGTCTTCATTGTCACAGGGGAGAAGACTGGATGTTACCGAATAATAACTTTCATCCACAACAAATAGGGAAAGAAGATAATGGATATTTTCAAATTAGGCAAGAGGATGGTAAATCCATTTGCTATGTACAATTTTCATTTTTTTATTTCTTTAAACTCATTCCATAGACGTCTGTATTTCCATACATATTTCCATAGGCGCCTGTATGTCTTTAGGTAAAAAGACTGCACAAAAACTTGTATGCATTTTCATATGCATTTCTCTTCTATGCATTTTTACAAGTAATTTTCCTTAATGTACAGCTTTTTGTATGCTATTTTCTCCAACACATGCATTTTCTTGTACATAATATTCCACAATATAGTTTTGTTGTAGAACTACCTCATAGAATTTGGAGAAGCGCAAAAGGAGGAAGATAACTATATTCTTGTTTGTATATCTTTTGGACAGTGTAGAATGGGTTATTTGGGTTTAAAATGTGACCAGTGCATTGCCATGCCTAATAGTGTAGATGGAATATAGGGGGTATGCACAGGAAAGTAGTCAATGCTATTTCTCTCTGAGAAATGAAATCTCAAGGATACATACAAAATAAATAACACCGGTCACTGTGTTTTCATACACACATTGACCAATACAGTTTAACAGCACAGGGCACAGGGCATAAGAGCAACTAATACTTTATATAACACAATACTGTTGAAACAATTATCCAATGAAATAAAGGGGAACAAATGCTTATTTAAGGTGGAAGGCAACAAACACATCTTTTTAGAACAAACCCCTCCTAATAACAGAAATGTTACTGTTTTATTATGTCTAGCTTCCCCAGATTCATGTTTATTTCATTGCATGTTGCTATAATATGAATCGTGAAGCTTCAGATGCGCATCT
Source organism: Sceloporus undulatus (assembly GCF_019175285.1). Lineage (NCBI taxonomy): Eukaryota > Metazoa > Chordata > Lepidosauria > Squamata > Phrynosomatidae > Sceloporus > Sceloporus undulatus. The sequence goes on from NC_056525.1 coordinate 116,577,644, forward strand.
CCACCTGCATCAAAAGACATAGAAAGGAACAGACAATGACTACTCTGCTGGTGCACCAACAGATCAATATATCTGCATCAACATAGATTGTGTACTGTGTAGGCAAGCCTGCAGTCTTACAGGACTGTTGATAAGAACATCAGTACATAAAATAAGAAAATTCAGAGATTGGGTCATTTTATTGAAGCTGTATTTTCACATTTTCAAGCATGATTGTATAGCCTTGGAATTTTCCTCCCTACCTCCATAATTTGCTTACCTTTTCAAAGTTCCTCTTCATAACTGCAACATCATAAGAGCTTCCACCTACACCACTACTACCACCACCACCCCATCTATTTATATCCCATGTTTTCCCCAGTCAAGGATTGTATGTAGCTTACAAAGATTTTGATTGAGCTTTAACATTAATATAATACAAATATAATTAAACTGATAAAATAATCAATATAATAAAGCAAGACCACTTAAAAGAGAATAAATAAACAGTACAGGATATTCTGAAAGGCACATTCCTCCCAGACCAGTCATCACTCAAAGATCTGCCAAAACAAAGCAAACAAGTCTTCCCCAACATATGAAAGGAAAGCAGGGAAAGCACTAGTTTAGCTGCTCAGAAAAGAGAGTACCAGAGTCAGGAAGCAGCCACCATAGAAGTCCCTTTATGTTATCATGAGATATACCTGTGAGAGTGGTGAGACAGTGAGAATTTCTCAAAACATACGTAAGCTCACATGGGAAAATATGGCCCTTCAGATAACCTGAGCATATGGGGTTTTATAGGTTATGAACAGCACTTTGAATTGTGCCCAGAAACAGAGTAGCAGCCTGTAGAGTTATTGATACCCAACCATGAAATAACAAGACCAGACACGTAAATTGGATGAATAAAGGGCCATTTATTTGACCTATAATCTATTTAAAGCTAAGCACTTGAACTTCAACCTTAACTTCAAACTCTGAGCAAAAAATGAAAAGCCTGGTGCAGGTCCAGCTGAAGCCAAGTGTCATTCCTAGACTTCCTCTTCAGCCTTCCCTTTGGGCACAAACACCGAATCCTGAGGTAAATCCAATGATTCGGATTGCATCCTCAGCCAGTCCTAGGAAGGTAAACATAAGGCACTCTCCCCCAAACTCCTTCAAATTTGTAAGGTTGAGCAAACCCCCCATGTCTACCCCAAAGGCAGGTTCTCTCACAACTCCACCTTCCTTGACGTGTATAAGCTGATCAAGAACCTAACCTTTCACCGCAAAGGGGTGCCAATGGTGAGTACCAAACAGTTCTTTAACCCCATATGGGCCAGTGAAACCTATTTAACAGCCACCCAAAGCCAATTACCAGTCCCGGCACATAGTATGGGGTAGGCAAAAAACCCAGGGAAAAGGGGAGAAAATTCCTACCCAGCCCCGAAGCGACCAATAAAGTTCATACTGCATTTATGGTGGGAGGGTGGGCTGCTTCATGGAAAAGAGGCAGAAAGGGGGGGTGTACTGTCCTTATATATTGACTCCGCCTTCCATCACATGCCTCATCTTGGTCCATTGGATTTTGCTTATATTGAAAATTCTGGTCTCTTCATGGAGGGTATCAAAGCCCCACCCTCCCTCAAGGCTCTGCCAATCGTCCTGGTGTGAATTGTAATAAGAAAGTTGTATCTTCCCTGCACCAAGCACCAGTTAATAATCTGACTGCAGTTCTTTGGATCAGCTGACATTTCTGAACTTTCTTCAAAACCAGCTCCACTTAGTGTGCTACAGTAATATAAATGGATGTAACTAAGATATTTGTTGCTACAGCCAGATCTGACATCTCTAGGAATAGGCAGTGGCATCACTTAGGGTGTGCGGGGGGGGGGGGGGACCACATCAGGTGACACCCCAGGGGATGGACATCTGGTGGGGTTGGACAAATGTGGCTGCTGAGCAAATGAGAAAGGGTATTATGTCCCCTTTTCACTTGCTCAGTAGCCACACCAAATCCTAAACAGTCCTCAGGAGGCTGCAGCACTGCCCCCTCAAGCAGCAGCTGCTTCTGGGGGGAGGATATGCTTTCTGTTTGGGCTCTGGTGCAGCTGCAGCCACACTGGACCCCAAATGGCCAGCCATAGGCAACAACAGCCTGCCCTTCCACTGATCCCCTGCACCTGGGGCACCAAACCCAAAGTGTCTTGGAATGGACACAGTTGATACACAGACCTCAGTTATGTAAATACACTTGTGGACATCACTGAAACATAGCTTCCAGGCTCAAGGTTGAACACAGTACATCCTAGCTGTGAATCTGCATCTTCAGAGGGACCACATCCAGGAGATAATCCATCTTCTCCACAAATAGGGATGGAAATAATTTCTGAAAGTATTCAAAATAGGGTTGAAAAATATGTTTTCTGAATGTTGGGAAACAAAAAAGAATCCTGGACTGGTGAGAATCTTCACAGTTCATCTCATTCTGCACAAAATTTGCAGGCAGTTCTGTGCAGAAAGCAGCATTTTCTGCACAGAAAACAGCCTTTTATGCATTGGAAATCATACTTGAATGTAGAGACTTTAATTCATACAAAGAAAATGTTGTTTTCTGGACAGAAAATGCTGCTTTCTATACACATCAACCATGTGAATATTTTATGTAGAATAAATCCCCAATTACAGTATTTTCTGCACAGAAAACATCATTTTACACATGCAAAGTAATATTTGAATATAAGAATATTAATTCCTGCACAGAAAATGCTGTTTCTTGTGTAGAAAAGGCTGGTTTATGTGCAAACAACTACATGGAATAAAAAGACTCCCAAAGTATGAATAGCCTTTGAAAACTGGTGGTTTTCAAAGATTTTCTTGAAGCAGGGAGAAAATGGATGAATTCATTTGTTGCTACCATTGAGAAGAAACTAACAAATCTCTGAAGCTGGGATATATATTCCAGTACCTTGTCCAGAAACTGAATGCTGGTAACTGGTAGTATGGTAAGATCCAGAAAGTAATTTATCAGCTGCCTTATAACTGCCTCCTTTAAGCATGGTAGAACTTTGTCTTGTTTTATGAAGACATTGACCAGTCCTCCTCCTGTTTTGCAAGTCCCCCTTTGGCTTTTTTAAAAAAAATAAGCCAAGAGGAACAGGGGCTGAATATACATGTGATGACCCTCACTTCTCCAAGAACACTTTCTACATCCTTTGGCTGTACAAACTGAAAGTTATCCATTATCACTGGACAAGCAGAGGCCACAGTTATAGCTACTAGACCCGTATTAGTTATGCCATCAAAGTCAGAGGAGATCTGAGTTATTGTGGCAGAATGATTGTAAAAGAGCAACTGTAGCAGTTTCAGCCTTATGAAGGTAGGGCTTCAGCACTCACTGTTCAGAAATGAACTGTTTTTCCCTTTTTTTTTTTGCTCCAGTGGGCTCTTTGTTCTGTAGTAGGTTTTACAGTTAGCAAATCATATGCTGCATAGATACAGAGACAGAGATCCTGCATCAAGCAAGTGGAGTGTAATGTTACACCAGTGCAATTCTGTGTTCATCCATATATCTCTATTTGTTGAGGATGGTGTAGAAGGAGCTACTCCAGTGGTTCTCAGTCTGTGGGTCGGGACCCCTTTGAGGGTCGAACGGCCCTTTCACAGAGATCGCCTAAGACCTTTGGAAGACACGTATTTGCATGTAGCAAAGAAAATAATTGTATGGTTGAGGGTTACCACAACATGAAGAGCTATATGAAAGGGTTGTGGCATTAGAAAGGTTGAGAACCACTGGGATACTCTCTACCCCTTCGTGCTCTGTCCAAAACCTCCTGAGATGACAACTCTCAATCCTGGGGGTGGCCGGATTCCACCACTGCTGCTGGTGCTTACCAGAGGGAAGGGAGACAGTAGTGAAGCAATACAGACATTGGCAAACCATTTCATCTGTGCTTGGAGGAAAAAGGAAATGGGAGTATGCTCACAGATGGAATGCACTCTTTTCTCCCTACTGTCTTGAAACCTCTTGGAGTTAAGAGATATAGGTGGGAGAGGGGGAGGTTTTAGACAGTATCCAAAGGACTACAAAATAGCACTGTGCATTCTTCCCAAAAAGACATACACAGAGACATAATTGTATATATGTCACTAAGAGGATTCCAGCCAGAATTTCTCTTCTGCACATGGATTTCCCTTGTGGGATCAAGGCAATCATGGCTGACATGATAAATAAAGTATTTAAACAGTCATGACTCATCTATTTGATTATCCCACCTCATCAGGGTATGCACATGACTCACCCTGCTTTGTACCCATAAGGAGATGAGAGATTGTCCACATCTCTGTCATGACTTGTAGATCCAGTGCTTTCAAATTATGTGGTGGAAATTGTCCCCCTGCTAGGATGAAAGCTGTATTTCCACATGGAATGGGAAGGGGGTCATCTTGTTCTTTTGCTTCAGGAAGCAGACTATCTGAGCCTGGCCCTGAGCATCCACAGGCAGAAATCACAATTTCATGTCTCTGTTATGAGATGTAAATCATGATTGACCATGGGGGGAGGAAGTACTTTGAAGGTGGGTGATGTGCAAGAGTGGCAATGGCTTCAGCTGGGGACTGACTCAATGAATGATACTAAAGATGTCCACAAGTAACTGCCACATGCCATTATTTAAAAGCACTGGGAAGAAGCAGGTTCAACAGCAGAACAGAAATATTTGAAACCAAAGTACTGGTAGCTGATAGCTGTTTGTCAATCGGGCGATGAACCACATTGGATTTTAGTGTGAACTCTCAAGAAGCTACCAAAAGTGTGGAACCTATTTGAGGATAGGATTCAGTACCCTTTATAATCCAGTCTAAAACTCAGAGTAGATTCACTAGCCCATCAACACAGTTACCACTAGGTAATACTGAACTGAGGGTATATTCTAATGGATGCTATCAAAACACTTGCTTCTTCACTTGTGTTTTTCAGTTATGCAAATTCATGTGTCTGAGTATTTTCACCTAACTGCTGAAAACTGATGAATGAATGTCATCCTCACTGAGGTCAAAAGGGGGGTACACAATAAAATACCAATTTTATAGAGTATTTTACCTCCTAGAGTGAAAACACTCAGTTCAGCTGCAAATGCCAGTTTAATAAATGTGAGAGACAAATCCTAAAAAAAAAAAAAATTACACAAATTTCTCTTGAACCACAAAAGTATGGGAGCTTGCAAAATGAGAGGCAGATTTTAATTACTATACAGCCTTTTGACATTAAATATTGTATGTCTAAATTCACAAACCCTGGAAATTAAAATAATAATAATAATAACCCACATTCAAACAAGAAAGAAAAATGTTTATAACATAGCAGATGCAGAATTTTGCTCCTTTAGTTTTAATCACTTGGACATAATTTCAGTTTAAGAGCAATGCTTACCCTCCTTCTAGCCTCCTCCTCCCAAGTGTCTCCAAAAGCTGAATAAATTTCTGCTGACTAAACTTGCAGGAGAGGATTTTTAAATGAAGAATTACAGCACAGTTACACGGTGAGAGAGAACTCATTAAAGCTGGTGTGCAGTCAGTCAGTCTGCAAAGGTGGCAGTATTTGCTCACACAAAATGCTAGCGGCATGAGTAAGTCTTCAAGTGGAAGGAGAGCTGCATTAAATGCGTCTCAGTTTCTGCATTTGAGGGCAAAACCTGACTGTTGAGAGCAGAAATCCCACCTCCAAAAATATGTACTATTTTAAATATGAATTTTCACTCCACTCACTTCTGTTTTTCATCAGTTTTTCCTGAGGGCTGCCTTGCTATATTTCTTGATTGGTCACAAGGCAGCCTTACCTTATCAGGCATCATGGGAGGAATGAGATGACACCATAAAAGTACACAAAAGGCTGGTACACAACACCATAAAGTGGCGTGCTCCCGGCAATACTAGGGGGACACCATCATTATGGGGTGCCATCCACACGTCATATGTAATGATGATGTCATGCACGTGCTGTGTCCAAACAGCGTGGTAGATGTGTGACATGTCTGCACCACCCCAGGTCGCATATAGTAGCCTGGCAAAGGCACGGAAAGGAGCTCTGAAATGGAGCTCCTTTTGGTCCCTCGCATCCTTGGTGTGGCAACCAAACGGCCGCACCAACAATGCAGTGGCTAGCTCTTTCTCTTCTTTAGTGCTGGGGTGCCGTTGGTGCCTAAGGTGCAAGGGCCGGATGGGGGTCACAGGGCTGCCAGTGAGGCTGCCCTGGCCCCAATCCACCGCAAAAAAGGGCGGGTGCAGACTTCCCCTTTAGGGCAGTCTGTACCACACCATAGTTAGATAGATTCAGATGTAGAGTGACATTATGAAGGCAACATGAACACAATTGAAAGCACATCCTCGCTGCTTGAAGGTTCTACCCTGATAACACATTTCAGTCCTCTCCATGAGAAAAATTTTGTTCAGAAGTTCTCATTTCTCTTGAAATATCTGATCTGGCTTGACCTTTGGATTATATTGAAGAAAAAGAGTCAGTGTTGTGTAATGGTTTGAATACAGGGCTGGGTGACCTTGGGAAAGTCACACTCTCAGCCACAGAGAGAGACAAAGGCAAATCCCCTCTGAACAAATCAAACAATAAAGCCCCATAGGTTTGTCTTAGGGTTGCCATAAGTCAGAAAAGACTTGAAGACAAACAACCACACCAAATATTGGAGCAAGGTAGCCGTTGAGTCTGAGCAATGACTTCTTGATTCAAAGCCTAGGGATTTCCTGATTTGCAGCCAAATCTCTTAGCTAGTTCTTCTCAATAACTCTCAAATGTTAAGTATGATGTATATACAGAACTGGTAAGATGGGAAGGGGGACATTATGATGAAAGGCATCTGCTGGGTCCTTGGGAAACAGTGGAGCCTTGGCTAAGTTTTAAATAAACCTTCAGTGAAACTGTTTGAGCTATTTTAGACCCATCAACAACAACAATGGTGTGTTTGTGAAAGAAATAAAAGAATCCTGTTATTTTACCAGTGAGGCAACTGCTAAGACCTTTGTCTAAGACTTTGTCAAAGCTGGAATAAAACCTAGGGACAAAGAAAAACACAACAAAAACAGAAGGTCTTGCATTCACAATCATAAACACATCTTTAGAGACAACATTTTCCTCCGGGCTTACACTTCATGATAATGAATTGGCAATGCACCACTGGGTAAGTAGAGTATGGATTTTATCCCCTTCAAGCAACTTTTCAGACTCTTTTCTTATGTTTCTGGCAGGAATTGTCTTCCTACAGATAGAGATAGTATGCTTATGGAATCCCCAAGTATACTTGACACCATATGTAAACCTATTACAAAAGACTGAGGCCTGAGCTAGATATTAAACTGATATCAGACTTGTAACCTGTTTAATGTGGATATGTTTATTTTGCTCCCTTCCTTCCATCTCCTTCTCCACCATTTTTAAAAATTTTATCTTCCCCTCACAAAGCCTTTTAACTGAATAATTATATTTCCAGCTTTTGTAAGATATGGCCTTTTCTCCACTAGATTCTAGGGAAATGAGTTACAAATATGTCATAAGGTGAACAGCTATAGAGGACTATTTTTTTCCTACTTTCACTTAACAAGAATAGGACTTTGGATTAAGAATAGTCCCTCTCTGTAATTTTTTTGTGAGTGAAAGACGTCATCAGAAGAGTACTAAAAGTACTAATTACTGAGAGTAATTTCACCTATGCAGAAACAAACCAAGGTTTCCCAATGAGTGTTCTTCTGAAGCTCCCTAATAAATGTACTTTTATGATAACTGTTTCTGTCTCGTGCATACATTTCATCCCCCTTGTCCTGAACTACAGAGTTGCAGAATATTTTCCGACTCCAGCTAGCAATTTAGGTGACAGGAAGTTCCATTCAGGGAAATTTCCTTTTGGAATGGCTAATTTTTATTCAAGCAGGATTCTCCTTTACATATGGGAATAATTCATTTGATTTCTTGTTTACTAAGACATGATTGGGAATAACTGAAAGTGAACATTGGACTTTGCTGAAACATTTGTATGCATTAACTGTTATTTGCTGCATTTAGGTCTTATCTTTGCTCCCTCTGGTTCAAGGTGACATACCCAGCTATCTTTCTCCCACTGTATCTTCTGAACAAGGTAGGCCAAGATGTAAGAGGAGTCACCTCCCAGTGAATTTTATGGATTTAAATCTGGAGTTCCCAAACCCCAGACAGTCCAACCATTCAAGCACAACACCACACTAGCTCAACACAATTGCTTTTGAGGTGTTATCAGCAGCTACTTTATAAACCATTATAAGCCAATAGTAAACTAGTTGATGTGATTATTGAGAGACCCCGGGTTTGGCTATTGGACTAGGACTCCAGGAGAATGAGATTTGAATCCCTTCAGCCATGTAAACCCAATAGGTGACCTCCGGGAAATCACACTCTCTTAGTTTAAGGCTGCTGCCAGACTGCAGAATTAATTCAGTTTGACCACATTTTAACTGTCATGGCTCTCTCCTATGGAATGGTGGGGTTTGTGGTTTGTTGTTGCACTAAAGCGCTCAAACAGAGAAGACACAGGCGGGTTACACACCGCCATTTAGTACGTATTCTATACGTACTGCTTCCGCACCCCCCTAACCCTAGTACGTATAGAATACGTACAAGATGGCGGTGCCCTGTTCATACGGGCGCCGCCATCTTTACGTATCGGACGCATAGTGTCCAGATGTGTCGCGGCACCTATGACGTCACGAATGCGCCAGCAGCGCCTCACGACGTCACAGAGGCGCAGCAAGAAGGAGCTCCATTTTGGAGCTCCTTTTTTGCTCCGCGCAGGAGCCGCGCAGTGTGACTGCTACAGCTCCCGCACGGAGCAAGCGGCGGCGGCGGCAGACCGCCACAAAGCAGCGGTCTGTAACCCGCCTCAATATCTCACAAAACTACAAATTCCAGAATTCCATAACATTGTACCATCACAATTAAAGAAGGGTCAAATCACATTCAGTCCACACTGTAGATGCAATCTAAGAAGAAGGCAATGACAAGCCTCCTCTGAAGAAATCTTGCCAAGAAAACTGACTTTGAAGACACATAACAGCAACAACAAACAACTGATGCTTGGCCATGGTTGCTGGGGTTTATGAGAGTTGTAGTCCAAATGATCTTGTGGTCAATTTTCTCTTTCCAGTATTTTGTTTGTACAGTTTCTTGCTTGTGCCATATTAAGAGGTGGTTGTGAAGAGTGATTTTAGACTGCTAGACAGGAAGCAAAGACAGAGGCCGAAATACTCTGAAGGCACCAGATCCTGTCTGACCTTGGAAGCTAAGCTGGGTCAGGCCTGGTTAGTTCTTAGACATGGGATTGCCAAGTAATCCCAGGTACTGTAGGCTATATTTCAGAAGAAGACAATATCAAACCTATGCATATGCTCTTGTACTGTGTAAAGGAAAACCGGGGCAGTCAATAGTGCTGTCTGCTGCTCTAGATCAGCAGTGCTGGTTGGTTACCTGGGTAGAATCAGGGAGAGAGATGTCACCCTCTGAGGAGATTATCATACAGGGGAACGAAATATCCTTGTTCCATTCTTTTCCCATTCTTATAGTGCAATCATGTGAAGATTTTCATATGATGTCATGCTCATCCCATCATTATCCCATCCAGAAAGCACGATTGACCACTATTGCACAAAAAACTTTCAATGTCACACAGATCCCATAATTGTCCTGTCATTGAAGCGGCATTGCCTGGCATTTTGCATTAATAGGAGTTTGTGTTAATGCAATGCCACTTCAATGATGGGACAATAAGGCTGCGATCTGAAAGCCTTTCCCAGGTTCGTAGTCAAAGACAATAAGGATGGGGGAGTGATCCTGTTCTTATCCTGTCTATGTGTGATAATCTTCTGGTTCAGAGCTAAGGGATAAATAGGTATGGACAGGAGTCATTGTTGTCATTGTTATGTTCCTTGAGGTCTCTGTCTATTTATCATGACTCTAAGACTGTACACCTATCATGGGACTTTGTTGGCAAGATTTGTCTGAGGAGGTTTGCCATTGCCTTCCTCTGAGGTTGAGAATGGCTGACTTGCCCAGGGTCACCCAATGGGTTTTCAAGGCCAAGAGGGGATTTGAACTTTTGTGTCCTCCCAGAGCCCTACTCCAACACTAAAACTAATATGCCATTTTAACGCCCTAAATTCCCTGGAGTTGTACCTTACACTGATGAGAACGCCTGTGCAAAAATAAATAGATACTGCTTATTAGAAAAAGAAATCTACCTCTGGAATTGGGCAGCACAAATGGCCTTTGAAGCCTGGATTTTAGCAGTTCACGGCAGTAGCATGTAGAGGGGTGATTTGTTGTTGCTGTCCTGTGCTTTCTGATTTATGGTTATCCTAAGGTGAACCTATCATGGGACTTTCTTGGCAGAAAGGAGGTTTGCTATTGCCTTCCCAGGAGGCTGAAAGCATTTGACTTGCCCAAGGTCACCCACTGGATTTCAGGGCTGTGATGGGACTCAAACCCTGGTCACCAGTATCACAGTCCACTACTCAAACCATCGTTCCCTAATGCAAGTAAAAGAAAAAGAAAAGAAAAAGAAATGGTTGTCATTTGTTAAACAAACTATAGTGACAAGGGAGCAAAGAAACCTATCCCTAGCGATCAGAGCCTGTGGGACAAGCACAGAGGGGAGTCATGCTCCCCCTCAATGCAATATCATCATCAGCATCAGCATCAGCATCAGCATCATCTTGCAGAGAAAAGGATAGAGCAAGAGTGAATTGCCCTAGGATGCCAAGAAGAGGCCACCAGGTTCCTTCAAGGACTTTCTCCAATTTCAAAGAGACAGGGATATCTTTCACTGTCTGGGATCACTCTCTCTGTGTCTCTGTCTCTGTCTCTCTCTATATATTCTCATTTGAGGATAAGGGTGTGGTGTGTGTGTGTGTGTGTGTGTGTGTGTGAGAGAGAGAGAGAGAGAGAGAGAGAGAGAGAGATCTGAGGCCTTGGATGAAAAGAGAAAAAATAATAATCTGCAGAGTCATGTTTTCTCTCTTGCTGAAAAAATTATGCATTCTGGAACTGCAGTAGGCACAAAGCAAGGCAACAGGCGGCAAAGATAGTGGATGCATTAGGTAGACTTTAGATAAGTATGAAGGGGCGAAGAAAAGCTCCTCCTGCAGGGGGGTTGCACAGTTAAGTGCAAATTACCCTTCTATTATTGAAAACCCTGGGTCAGGCAGAAAGGTAGCAGATCTGGAGATTCCACTATGGGGCCTTATTTAGCGACCAAGAAAAAGGCAGTGTGGTGGCACTCCCATCCCTTTGAGAGCTGGTGAAAGCAGGGAAACTGGGACCAGAGAGAGGCCCATACATAGTATGAAGCAAGCAGCTGGCAGTGTCATCTTTCCCTGTCTCCTTTCAAAACATGCCCTTGACATCCTGTCCCCATTCATAGAAGTGTGCATACCCACTGTTGCCTGTGCTCAACTCCTGCGTGCCCAAGCCAACCCATCCACCTCCAGTATGTCTGAAGCTACAGTCCTTTACAGATGCAGACCAGGCTGCAAGAAGTGGGAGACAAGACACATACAGAGAAGCCTTCCTTTGCCAGGGGGCAGAAGGGCAAAGCCAGGCTGTGGGTAAGGATGGTCAGGAGGAGGAGGAGGCTACAGCTTTGGCAACAATGATCTAAGAGGGCAAGGGGATGTTCATTGTCTGCCTTGCCAAGTCTCAAGAAAGAGAAGGTGGATTTCAGGGTTGCAAACTACAGCCCAGAGTAGCATTCAAAAGCAGGGAGAGGTGCATCTTACCGCAGGGAAAGGAGAGATCACACACACCCATGACACCCATAGGCGCTGGAAGCTCAGTTTCACAGGCAGAGAAGCCACACACACACACACGTGCACACGCACAGACACCAGTTGAGATGTCACAAGGGGGCTGAGGCTGCTTCCCACAGGTTTCATGAACGCAACCCTCTTCTCACACTTCTCACACATCATCACATCATCATCATCATCATCATCATCATCATCATCATCATCATCATCACAACCAGGTTTGTCAAAAGGAATTCCCTCCCTACAGGCTCAGAGAGAGAGGCAGGGGTGCAAATGCCCACCACATGCACACACACACACACACAGAGAGAGAGAGAGAGGGAGGGAGGGAGAAACACACACGAACACAACACAAACTCAATTGTTCTTCCTTTGGTCGTCTGGATGTTTTTCGGATCTGGGCTCGGGCTGTCTGCAAAAAGAAAACGATGAATTGAAACCCACCCAGGGCGGGCTCGTGTGCGTGTGTGTGTGCATGTGTGTGAAAGATATACATATATAGTGGATATAAAGCCTGTCTTACACACACACACACACACACACACACACAGAGAGAGAGAGAGAGAGAGAGAGACAAACACACAGCCTGTCTTATTATATATATAGTGGATATAAAGCCTGTCTTCCAAATGTCTAGGAGAAAACCCCGAGAGAGTTGATAGCAATGCAGAGTTGGGCTCCCTCTCTCTCTATTGCATGCCTATATAGTATGCAGAGACAGAGAAAGACCAGCGAGCCCAGGCTTCTTCCCTAGCCGTTCCGGGGGATGTTCCAAGACCAGCCAAAGCCTTGGGGAAGCTGGATCTCTCCCCCTTCCCCTTCCCTCCCCTTCTCTGACCCCCCCCCCCCAGCTCCGGAACCCAGCCCCTCCGCTATATCTATCAGACTGAGTCCAGCCTCTTTCCCTAGTTCTCCAGGGCGATCGGTGGCAGAAAACCCAGAGAGACTTGCCTGTCTCTCTCTCTCTCTCTCTCTCTTGAGCTCTTTCGTGGCTGGATCCAAGCTCGTCCTCCTGCGTCGCCTTTTTTGGGATAAGCTTTGGCTTGAGGTCACAGCTAACCCACCCTCCCCAGATCAGGGCCTTCGATCTCCAATGATTAGCATTCATTATTAAATTATTAGTATTAGTATTAAAGTCCCACCCTTTGGTTGGCTTCCTGGCTCCTCTGGTTGGTGGGTTTCGTGTTTGCCCGGTGGTTTTGCTCCTACTTGGACCCCAGAAGGTTTCTCCTGCTGCTGCTGCTGCTGCTTGTGGTGCCAGCTTGGCATCGTCCCACTTTGAATATCCGATTGCCCCCCTCCCCAAACCTGAACCCCTTCCAATACCCCTCTGGGTCCTTCTTCTTGGGAAGCGCTTGGGAAGCCCTTTGGAGTTACCTGCCATGAGATGCCAGCTCGCCTCCCGGGACCCCTGGCTGCCCAGGCACCTCGCCTCCTGAAAGTCCACCCGGTGAGTACCTGGGAAAGGGGTCCAGGGGTGTGTATCTGTGTCTGTGTCTGTGTCTGTGAAAGCCAGCCTGGCAGTGCCAGGAGGACCGGGCATCCCCAAATGGAGGACACACTAAAGAAAGGGAGGACCTAGCCAAACGGAAGGCTCAAAACACTGATCTAGATCTCCTAGATCTCCCTCCTAGATCTCCCTCTAGAGAGGTCAGTGCTAGCTTCTGTGCCATGCTCAAGATGGAGGACCTTTTGGGATGCCTCCTCCTCCTCCTGGACGGCGGAGGAGAAATGGAGGACACGTCCTGGAAAAGGAGGACCTCTTGGGAGGAGTCTCCCTCCTGGTTAGCAAGCGATCTCCTGATTGATTGACAGCTCTAGCTCTCTGCTGCTTTCCTAAGCACAACTA
>NC_056525.1:116591301-116597231 GCF_019175285.1 Sceloporus undulatus
CATCATCATCATCATCATCATCATCATCATCATCATCATCATCATCATCATCATCATCCTATGATGTTTCACGTTTCACTCCTTCAGAGGGCTCTCTCAATCTCCATCCGCGATCAAACTTAATTCCTCCATGGACTGCGCCAAAAAGGGAGGAGGGCACGTGTGTGTGTGTGTGTGTGTGTTGTATCATGGGGGAGCTTCTGTCTACATTTCTTCTGATCCCCCCACCCTTCTCCCCCAGTGTCTTGTAAATTGGTGCTGCTGCTGGTGGTGGTGGTGGTGGGACTTTTGAACCCTGGCTCACTCACTTGAGCCACCTGATCCGGCCGTGGTGAGGACCCCGAAGCCCTGCGTTTCCACAGGTGGCCTTCCAAGCCTAGAGAGAAAGGAGAGGAAAAGAGGGTCAGGGTGGATGGCCTCTTTGGTATCCCCCCAGAGAAAAGAATTGACACCAGGGTTTGAGCTCTCCTTCGCTAGTGGGTGTCTGTGACTGGAAACTTGGTGATGTTGGAGGGCATCCAAGCTTTGGAAACCTTACAGTCCTTCAAAGAGGTGCTGGGGATCAGTCCCAGGAGGGACCTTCGAGGAAAGCAGGCTTTGTTTTTGCACCGATCCCTGATACTCTTGAATCATAGGGACCTCAAGGAGAGGGTCGTTTAGACGGGGCTGCCCTCTCTTTGTCTGGAGTTTCGTGCAGCTCACCTGTTCCTCGCAGGCTGTCTCAACCTTTCAGCTTCACTTTCCTGGATTCCTTTCCTTGCATTATTACTTTTTAAATACACTGCATGAAAACGGGTCGAGACTGTCTACCTTTCCCAAGCATGTGCAGCGCAGACGCCAGGGATCGGTCTTTTTTTATATATACCAGCTAGAATGTCATGCCATCAGCCCTTGGCAGAGACACACAACGCCTTGGTGCTTTTCTTGTGGACTTTCCCAATGCTACCATTCCCTCTTGCCCCCCCCCCCCAGTTCCTTGTGACAAGATCTGAGCAAAATCTCAGATCCAGTCCCTCCTAGGCATCCTCCTCTCCGTCTACCTTACAGGGCTGTTGTGGTTGCGGAGAGCTGAGCAGCCCTCTCGGGGGGGGGGGGCAAGTCTTGAAAGAGGGCTGTCAAGGGCCTGTGGCACATCGGAGATGGCTATGAGGAGGGAAAAGGCCAGATCGCACCAGCGGTGGCCCTCTCTCCCACCTGCAAGGAGAGCCAACATTTCTTTCTTTCTTTCTTTCTTTCTTTCTTTCTTTCTCTCTCTCTCTCTCTCTCTCTCTATTTCGCTCTTTTTTCTTTCTTTCTTTCCCTTTCCCTCCCTCCCTCCCTCTCTTTTTTCTTTCTCTCCCTTCTTCCTTTTTTTCTCTCTCTCTCTCTCCCTCCCTCCTCCCTTTCTTTCCCTTTCTCTGGGGAGGGTGACTGGGGTGAGATGGAGGGATGGAGAGGACACTGCCTTCTGCTCACTATAGGAGCCCTCCATCCTTGTCACGGGGTAATAATAATAATAATAATAATAATATTTTTTATTTATATCTCACTTCTCCCTATGTATTGGGGCGGTTGTACAAAGCACAATAAAATAAAACAAAATAAAATAAAATAAAAATAGTAATAAAATTGAATCCAGAATTAAAATACTTGAGGCGAGAGATCTTTTGTGGAGTTGATAGAGTTGGAAAGAGACCCCAAGGGCCATCCAGTCCAACCCCATTCTGCCGTGCAGGAACTCTCAATGAAAGCATCCCCGAGGCCAGATGGCCATCCAGCCTCTGTAATCAATAATCAGTGGAAAGGGGGAGGGGGTTAATCTGGAAAGGCCTGCCGGAAGAGATCCGTCTTGACAGCCTTTTTAAAGGCTTCAAGAGTAGGAATCTGTCAGCCCAGCCAGGGAAGAGCCCTCGCCCCATCTCTTGGCTGGACTCCACCTTCCCTCCCTCTCCCTCGGTGCTGGGATCCATCCTCAGGATCCCTTGCCTTCGAAGCCAGACTAAGCAACAGGGAAACCCTTTAGTCACCGAATGGCTTTCTACAGGGACTAGCGACGTTTGTCATTCCTTCCTGGAGTGTGTGTATGAGAGAGAGGGGGGATCGGGCGTCAAGACTAGTCAGATCCTCGTCAGCTCCCTCCCTCCTGTGTCCAGATTGAGACAGACAGACACACAGAGAGAGAGACCCAAACCCACTCTTGGAAATAGGACTTGTCTTGGAAGAGGGACCCATCTGCGCTGCCCTAGTCGAGCCACCGAGATCAAGATCCAAGCAAAATCAATCTTTCTTCATGTAAAAGAAAAGAAAAAAAACAGATCTCTCATCGGGGATCACAATCGGGAGTCACTCCGGATTAAGAGTGAGGTCACTCCGGATTAAGAGGAGTACAAGGGTCTTCTCCAGCTCACCCCCCTCCCAAAACACCATCCTCCTTGGGGTGTCCTTCCCAGCTCTTCTGCCCTCTGTCAGAGGGCACCTTGCTGAAGGGAGTGGGGGGGCTGATCGGTGTCCCCAGCCTCCTTGAGACCCATCGCAGCCCCCCCCCCCCCAAAGCAGGACAGGACTGGTGCCATTCGCCAAAGCCCTTCATCCTCCCACTTGCGAGGAGGCGGCAGCGGAGGCTACCGCAGCAGCCCAGCCCTCTCTCTCTCTCTCTCTCTCAACCTGTCTCTCTCTCAACTCATGGGGGATCCGGGAGCCAGAGAAACTTTGAGGCGGGAGTCACTCCGGAGCAAGGCAGGCGCGGGCCAGCCGTCGAGGTAAGCTTCCATCCTTCTCAAGATCATCAATGGATGGGGAGAAAGTGAAAAGAATTTGGGGATCTTGATGAGATAGGGCAAAATGGAGGGGGTGAGTTGAGAGTGGTTTTCCTTTTTTTGGGGGGGGGGGGGGTAGGGGGGACCAGATGTCCTGATCTTAAAGGAGGACCAATCCCCTCCCCGCCCAAAAAAAGAGGGACACGACCAAAGAGAACCTGATGTTACTAGAAATGTCAATTCATGCTCAAGAAATGGAGGGCAGTTTGAAATTCCTCCTGGGCATCATGCATGGAGGACCTGTCCGGGAAAAAGAGGACGTCTGGTCACCCTCAGCGTATGTGTGTGACTGTGTGAAGTAGGAGTCAGATGCCCTGCCTCGCAAAGTTGGATGTGAAAAAAAGCTCCCCTTGCCCATCCGATGCCAATCAATCGATGCCATGGATGGCGTCCTTAGTGGGCATTTGCAAAGGAGAGAGAGGCAGGCTTCGCAAGCCAAGTGTTATCGTTTCATTTTTAATATTTAATATTTTAACATATTATTACTGGGGGTGGGGGTTAGTGAGCAGGGGAAATGCCTCTAGGGATGGAATGTCAATTGGGAAAGATGACTCAGGGAATAAAGCCCCCCCTCTTCTCCTCCTCCTCCAAGGATCGTTCAGAAGCTAGTGAGATTTTTAAAGAAAGAAAACATGTGTCTTGTTGGGTTTGGAAGAGGTGACAGTGCAGAACAGAATGGGAGGAAGGAGAAATCCTGCTTAAAGTGAATGATCTTAATCAGACAGACAGATGTAGTGGTTCCTCTTCTCTCCTCTTCCACCCTCTTCTTTCTTTCTTTCTTTCTTTCTTTCTGCCGACAAGATGTTCAGAAACCCCTCTGTTGCATCCACTCTTTCCAAGTCTTTTGGTGTTTGAAGTTTTCATGTAGGGACTAACTGGACAGTTAGTTAGGCTTGCTTTAGTCACTGCAGGAAAGATGATAGTGAGCTAGTCATTTTTTATTTTTGTGGCGGTTTCTTGTGTTGCAAATATCAGTTAAAACGCAGCTCATGGGGAAAAAATCAGTGACTTTTCCTTTCTCGCAAGATAAAGTGGCTCTGGTTCAGTTCCTTGCTGGTTGCAGGGAAATGCAGAATGTTGTCGATAACCTATCATGAGAAAGAGGGACGATCAAGGATGAGTGGGGTGAGAGAAACCCCAAGAGTGGGTTTTATCCATTTGTGCATGTTATTTCCTCTTCATGCTCACCTGGCTGGGTGCATGTGATTCCTGACAACCATTTTGTGCAGAGGGGGCTTGAGGTCTGTTCGTCTCTGGATTGCAGGATGGTGTCCTCCTGAGTTGCAAGGAGGTTGTCCTGGCATGTTGTAAACAGTGTGGTCAAGTTCCTTGACAAGACCTTGCAGACTGGCCAACATATCCAATCGCTCCATATCACACTGGACTGGGAAATGTGGATCATATGCTCAGTGGTAGATCATACATTACACATGAGAAGATCTCTTTCTTGCATTGGACAATAAATGTAGTTATCTTTCTTTCTGACATCATCTGGATCGAGTAGGGCTCATGATAAGGAAGGCTTTTAACCTTGGAAAACATCAATGTGAAACAATGCGGAACTACATGACCCATGGAGTGACCTGGTAGAAGATGGCTTCACATGATCTTCCTAAGTTGCCACTGAGGGAATAGTTCTCTGTATTGTCATGGTCACCAGAGGGATAAATAATCCACCCAGGGTTGTGAGGACCAAGAGAGAGAGCGAGAAGGAGTGTAAAATTGAGCATTGCCTCACAGAACTGGTTCACACAGGCTGCACTGGCGATTTTCTCTCCTCTCAATTGCTGGATACTTGGGCCTGATTCACATATGCACATTCAGTGCTCTGGGGAAGTGAATGTGTGAATGGATACATCGTAAACATTGCATCTTGACATGATTAAAGGAAAGCAACCAATGGCCCATTCACACATACAGAAAGACAGCAGGTGGCATAGACCAACTCTTAGATCTAGGGAAATGTTCATCAGTTCTTCTTTGTGTGGCTTTAGGTTAACTACACTTATGGGAGCTCTGGGGGAAATATGGGAATTATAAGAAAATTATGTACAGTCAGCCCTCCTTATTCATGGATTTTTATCCACGGTTTCAATCATCCATGGATTGACAATATTGCAGAAAAGTATACATTCCAAATAGCAAGCCTTGATTTTACCATTTTATATAAGGAACACTATTTTGCTCTGCCATTATATTTAAATGGACTTGAGCATCCACAGATTTTGTTATCCATGGGGGGTCCTGAAACCAAACCCCAGCGGATAAAAAGGTCCCACTGTATAGGATTGCACTGAGAGCAAAGCCAATGGGAAATGGGGAAATGCATTGTAAATGATTAAGGAATATGGAGCTAAGAGGCTTCCTAGATGTTTGCACAGGTAGTGCAAATTTCTTTCTGTTGAGGCAGGTGGAAAGATTGGATCACTGCTGCTGCTTTGCACCATCACATGTATGAGAAAGTTCTCATTGAGGAGTATCTCAGTTGTGCAGCCAGAAGATAGCAGACTCAAATCTCAGATGGCTTGAGTCCACTTCAGGCTTCAGCGTTGAGCCTTTGAGGAGGACAGGGTGCCTGGTTTTGTGTCCATCAGAAGGAAGCTTGGGGCTTGTCTTCCACCAGTTTAATTTTTTACTTTGGCTGCTTGAGAACCTGTCATTCTGTGAGTTTATTGTGTTACAAGATGAAGAAGATTGGAGATTGCTTCACTGTATAAACTTGCTTCCTGAAGCACGTTAGCTAGCATTGTAGTAATTTATCCAAATTAGTGAAATCAAGAGGTTTCCCAGAGTCTGGTTCAACTGGAGGCATGTTGATAACCTCACATCTTTGCTAGCAGTGCAGGTAAGAGGGATGGAAATGGAATGGAGATGGGACAAAATGCAAAGCAAGCAACATAACTAGAAGGCTAGAATGAGGGTCCCCCTCTATTTATTATGAGAGGAGGAGAAGTACCAGCAGTTAAATTCATCCACCCAGCCTTGTTGCTGCTTTTCCATACTCATGTTGTTAAGCCTTGAACTGCATTCTTTGGGGAATGACTTCATCACACAACTATTTTACATCATTTCTTTTTCAGTTGACTCCACCACAAAATGAAATTACCTTTGTTGAAAGGGAGATTGGGTAAGGGC
>NC_056525.1:116597241-116616896 GCF_019175285.1 Sceloporus undulatus
TCCTTCCTTCCTTCCTTCCTTCCTTCCTTCCTTCCTTCCTTCCTTCCTTCCTTCCTTCCCTCCCTCCCTCCCCTTTTCTTTATCTTTTTTTCTTTTCTTTTCCACATATGAGAGAAAGGAAAGCCTTTAGGAAGGCTTGACAGGGAAAAAAAGACAAGAAAAAAGGGGGGTGGAGGAAGACTAATGACCCAAGCAGGTCAATTATGTATGAGCACAGAATGTAAATCCAGCATACCTCAATGAGACTTATTTCGGGGAGTAAGCATGTAGAAAATTGACCTGCGTATTGCACAGTAAGGAGGATAAAATGATTTTCTTGAATTTGCATAATCACCATGCAACTCCCTTGTGAGCATATGCACCCCAGAGTATGCTCCTCTGAGGTCAGTAGGGTTTAATCCCATTGCACCATGTGTTGACAAATTTAGTCCTGAATCACCCTAGGGATTTATTCCTTAGCTGAGTTTATTGCCTACTGGATTGTCTTCCACGTAACAAGATGATACACCCCTTTCCTATCCACATACAGAATAGATGAAATGCCAGTTGAACCTTATGTCAATCCTATTAGTAATACAGTGACCTCTACCATACCTGGGGTGGTTATTTAGGAAGTCAAGGACAGGTTGTTTATGGCATGCTGCACAGCTCTCCCACAGAGGAACTGCAAGAAGGTCACCACCTGTGATGGCCTGCATCTGCAAACTCAAAATAGTTGCTTCCTTCTGCTTCATGATGGAACAAACTGGTTACGAGACATGCATTTCCTGTCCCCAGTCAAGGGGAAGACGTTTTGTTCTATGTCCTCTCAGGCATTGCACATGTCTTCTACTTTGTTTTTTGCTCGTCTTACAATGCTGCCAGCATCTTCCCTCAGCATCCCTGCTTTTGTTTTTCAACATTGTACCTGCACCTGCAATCACGCATATAAGGGACAGATGGAGGATGATCTCCAGCTGTACATCTCCTCACTTGGATGTCAAGAAAGTTTCCCCCCCCCCACCAAGATGTCTTGCCTTCAACCATTAGGACATCAAGGACTGTTACCATGAAATGTTGGATGTGGCTGGCTAGTACTGTATCTTCACATTGTAATTGAAAAGACAGGGGAGGATGAACCAGGGACATTAGCAGACTTGTGTAATGGTATCCAGAGAGTTCTGACCTAAGTAGCATTGGCTCTACCATTGGGCATTGCTGGAGGATAGTGGTGGTGACTGCTGTTTTTAAAGGCCCCAATCTCTTCTTTCTCATAGATGACAGAATTATATGTGCCATAAGGCTGTCTCACAGCCACTAAGTATCTCATTGCCCTGAGATATGGTAAAGAAACCTATATATGTGCTGAAGTAAGGTTCATGTACTAGACCATTTGCCTTCTGTGCACAGAAACAAAGGGGATGACTTCTTACTCTTTTCCTCAGGTAGCAGAATATCTTGGAACTAAAGTCTCTCAAGTTCATAGCTCATCATAGCCATGTCATACCAGTTTCTTAAGACGCGATCATCATAAAGGATGGATTTTATTCTACATGTCAGTGACTGATTATTCTTCCACTATCCACTTGGAAAGCTTTTAAATCCTGCTTACATTTGCTCTCAGCCCAGTGTGAAGATGTTGTTGCTGTTTTGTTGTGCCCCAGTTTGTTTAGCATTGCAGTCTCAGTGGCCCAATTGCCCTTTGTTCTGAGTAATCATGAATGGGATAAGACTGTACATCCCAATTTGCTCTGTATACATCATTCTCAGTCCTTTTTGCCTGGGGTGTACTGTATCTTCCAGGTAATCTGGACAGATCTATGATATGGACATATTTTTTTGTAAGGGAATACATCTTGATGTAGGCTGTATTTGATTACCTTCTCATAACCTCCAGTCATATGATTTTGTGATTATTTGGTACAAGTACAGGGCCTGCTGTACAGCTAAGAACAACAGAGTAGTACACAGGCTTTGAGAAAAAGATGACCTGATAAATGCTTTGGTAAAATCTCCTGTGCTTTAATAGAATACCCTGTATCCATTCTTCCCTGTGTGACAGACTGTGTGCTCTTCTAAAATAAGCCAGAATGGTTGGAACAATATAAGTGAAATGGGAAGCTAATGGACAGTGTATGTTATCAAATAATTTTCAGAGAATAATCTGAGTTCAGAAAAAGTACCAGAAGCACCGCACGCAGCATGTTCCTAATATTTAAGGGGATAAAAATGGTCCCTGGGGCATAATATGGCAGGAAGATGCCTTGCCAAGATGTGTAAATTGCACCGATATATGTCTAGTGGAAGGAACAGTCATGTTACACTCAGTTGCTAAGCTTCATAGCTATTATAATTCCATAGACCAAGTAGGAAAACTGAACCATTTTCTCTGAGAATCTTATTTTAGATTGGAGAAAGAAATTCTGATTTCCTATAGCCTTTTATTACCACTTTCACATCTGCTTAGTAAAACAGTGTTTCATGCTTCAACTACTCACTGATGAAATGCCAGAGCTCTAAGAAAAGAAATTTAAATTAGGAGACATGCAAACAAGCAGATGAGCCTAGCAATACTCTCTTTCAGCTGAAGGCAGAGTTGATACAGTAAAAAAGGCAGCCCAACCTGTATGTGAATCTCTGACTCAGTTCTTCTCTCTCATTTCTCCCTGTTCCACTTTGAGCCCTGATATTAGCAATTAGCCCATAAAGTTAATTTTTATTCTAGCAACTTCCTCTACAACAAATCCATGGTAGATATCATGATTTGTGAAGCTATCATATCTGATTTCATTTGGCCTTCCTTCCTTCCTTCCTTCCTTCCTTCCTTCCTTCCTTCCTTCCTTCCTTATCTGAGTTGATCAGTTTAGGAAGCATTGGGTTACATATGATTAAAGGAAGACTATGATTTTTTGCTGTTGTTCAGTAACAATAACTTTCTTAACTTTAAATGAAAAACTGAGAGAATATCAAAAAGGCTTGAGAAACATCACAGGTTTTGCTGTTGCAGTTTTTTTGTTGTTGTTGTTGAGCATTCTCTCCACAACAATATTCATATCTTTTTTGGCTTGCCTTTAAAGAGGAGTACCAAAAAATACAGCACTGGCTTCTGAAAAGACTGGTAGATTTTCAGTGGCATATGTAATTGCAAGAATGATGTATGAAGATCTGGTCATAAACTTTTCTAATGCGTTTGAAAGAACAGTCCATTATGGATAACTGTAGCAGGGACTGCTGCCACACTGCAGAATTAATGCAGCTTGACACTGCTTTAACAGGCATGACTCCATTCTATAGAATCTTAGGAATAGTTTGTTGTAACACCAGAGCAGGCTGAAAGAGAAGGCTAAATATCTCACAAAACTACAAATCCCAGAATTTCACAGCATTGAGCTATGGCAGTTAAAGCTGCGTTAATTGCATTAATGCAGCCTAGGCCAGTTATCAGCATTCTATCACATTCTGTTGTGCCAGGAAAAACAACCAAGAATGCAGATGCAGAATCTGGAACCACTTTGAGCCAAGAACAAGTTTAGCTACACCTTTATAGTGTCCTTCAATTATCTATTTATTTTCTCTCATCCATTCCATTGGTGCTGTGTGCCTTCCAGTCATTTCCGACTTATAGGGATGCTAAGACTAGTCTATCACGGGGCTTTCTGGGCATGGTTGGTTCAGAGTAGTTTGCTATTGCTTTCCTTTGATGCTGAGAGAGTGTGACTTTCCCAAGGTCACTGTGATTTCCATGACTGAGCAGGGATTCAAAGCCTGGTCTCCAGAGTCCTAGTCCAGTACTAAAGCCACAATACAAATAAAGCACTGCAGTGTGGGGATACTGTGGAAGTGAGAGAGAACAAATCCTTTCTTCCGTCAAACAGAGCTTTTGTTTACCAATATGCAATTTGTACTGAAAAATATTGGCTCCATTCCAGTTGTCATTCTTCAGGTTTCAGCCTCTTCTCTTGCGCCTCTTAAATGTGAAATATATGAAGGATGACTGTGAATACATTTTGTTTTGTAATACTTTGCTTTATGTCCTAAGGATGATGTGATGGAGCAGTGTTGTGTCTAACACCAGGAGCTAATGTAGGAATGGAAAATACTTTATTTTTTTATTTGACAGTCTCTATCAAAGTGGCATTTTCATAACTACTGATACTTTCTGTGAAAGGAAACTCATCTTTCCTTGAGAATTTGTACATTTGCAGTTTTCTTTTATTGTGCTGGTCATAGAATGCAATTGATTGATTGATTGATTGTGTGGCTTATTGGGTGTTTAGAGAAAGAGAATACTCACAAAAGAATACACATAATGGAAAGAAAGAAAAGCATAATTTAACTATGATATACTGTAGTATTGTCTTCCTGGATCTATTGGGAGCAGGGGGCATAATGCTGGACTTTCAGAGTCATTCCCTCATTTCTGATCTTTTTGGTTGGCAGTGTGAGGAAATACTCTTGACATCTTTAAATTATGTATTATGGTTTTGTACTTGTAATTTTGTACACTTCTGTCTTTGAGAGGGGTGCAATACAAAATACAGTAAAAAAAAGTTACAGAACAAAACAAGTCCACACTTGTCCACCCCTACACTTTTTTATATGGAATTTATATGTTCCATCACACCTAATAGGTCATAAGGGGAAAAAAGATTACCTGTCCTAAAGTCATTGACATTGAAAAGAGCTGGCCCCAAGGAAATGACTCATGTAGAAACTGAATGCTATAGCTCAATGGCAGAGCACATGGTTTGCATATAAAAAGTCCGAGATCCATTTTACCATCAAGATCATTTAACTACACTGTTGTATATAATGGAAAATGAGCACCCATCAATTTTGATATCTGTGGGGGTCCTGGAACTAAAACCTAATGGATACCCATTATATGTTTTTGATTTAATTGTGTGCACTTAACCATTTGTATTTTAACACTGATGCAGCAAGATGGAACATTCTTGTCCTGCAGAGTCACATTTCATTGCACAACCCATACTATGTTATCTGCAGAAAATGTTTTCAGTGCAAAGTTTATGCAGAATAAATGTCCAATTGCAGTATTTTCTACAAAGAAACCAGCTTTTTCTGTGCATAGAATATTCCCATATAGAAATATTATTCTCTGTATAAAACATTATGTTCTGATGTTTTCTAAATACACACACAACCCTGCAAACTTTTGTGCTGAATAAGTCCTGAACTGCAAACATTCTCATCAGTCCACAATTCTTCTCAACAGAGTTTCTCCACATAGATTTCTCTCTTCTCTTTTTTTTTGTTTTTGAAAAATTTAAAAATATATTTGAATATTCTTTAAATTCTTAATATGAATACCTACCTATAAGTTACTTTCAAACACTCATTGGCACAATCACTAACCCTGTAAAAGGTTTCACAGTGAGACTGCCTTTTATCCCTATTTAAAACATCTCTGTTCATTTGAAAGAATGAAGTACCTCCAGTTGTGTCTCCAGCTCCAACATTGACTTCAGCTACTATGTTTGGGAAACAGTGTCATGTATAATGCACACACTTGTCTTCCTCTGAAGAACTGAGACCAATAACTTGAACTTTGACCGGTGGGACAGAAGTGGTGCATGCATGAAGTAGCGCATGCATGAATACCTGCATGCTAATTTTCCTTGTTATAGCCCTGGAATCAATTATCAAAATGTTAATTTTTTCCCCTAAGCAAGAAATGTCTTTGCAAATATAAATATAAAAACAGAGAATTAGTACCTTATTTTTTTTTCATGTAGAAGGAAAACATGCACACAGTGTTGGAATACTTTTTGTATTTGTGAAGTGTCTATGTATGATATAGGTTCTGTTAGCTAGTAGCTCCAGGAAGATTCATATGATTTCTCTAGGATTATGATAAAAGCTTATAATGTTGTGATGAAGCGTCATTGGTACAAGTATTGATTCTGTGGTAATTACAAGTCTTTTTACTTCTACAGTAACAACTTACTGCCAAACCGCTGAACTACTCATTTTTTAAGAGAAAGCCCTGCCTGCACTGTGCAACTCAGGGTTGACTGATCTGCCACTTTGTCAAAAATATACTGTCCTAGTTTAAATGTTAACATTTAAACCTTTGCTTTGTGACCACTAAAAAGATCTGTTTTATAGTGTGATCATCCAAGGTCAATTGATGGCTGCATTATTAGAGAGTCAACATAGATGGAAGCATTTTCTAACTGCATATATTACAAGAAGTCAAACACAACAATTAGAAGTCAGTTTATTGTTGCCTGACATTTTTTTATTCCAAATTGTTGTCTTTATCTGCTTAAAAATATCTGAGGAGTAATATAATAAATATTATTATTATATTTATTTGTATCCCACTCTTTTCTCAGAACTGGGACTCAGAGTGGCTTCACAACATTAAAAAACAGTACAATTAAAAACAAAGAAAAAAGTACATTAAAAAGGAATTAAATTATTATAATATTAAAACAGATAATTATTAAAATAATAAAAACATTTTAAAAAGATAAAATCATACATATAAAAAACTGTATCAAATTTTTGAAAAAATACAACATCCCAGCCTGTCCTTATTACAATTCCTTAAAAGCCCCTGTGAATAGGTAGTGCTTAACCTGCCAGGAGAAGGCCATCAAGGAGGGAGCCATTCTGATCTCCCTGAGCAGGGTTTTCCAGAGTCTAGGGCCAGCCACCGAGAAAGCCCTCTCTCATGTCCCCACCAACCGTGCTTGTGATGGTGTTGGGATGGAGAGAAGGGCCTCTCCAGATGATCTCAGAGTCCGGACTGGTTCATACAACGAGATACAATATGTCAAATAGTGTGGACCTGAGCCATGTAAGGCTTTATGTGTAATAAACAGCACCTTGAATTGTGCCCGGAAACAAACTGGCAGCCAATGAAGCTGTTTCAACAGGAGCGTTGTATGGTCTCTGTAACCTGCCCCTGTTAGCAGCCTGGCAGCAGCTCTTTCAACCAGCTGAATTTTCTGAACACTTTTCAAAGGCAGCCCCATGTAAAGCCCATTACAGTAGTCCAAATGGGATGTAACTAAGGCATGTACCACCATGGCCAGATCCAGCATCTCAAGGAATGGGCACAGCTGGCACACAAGTTTTAAATGTGTAAAAGCACTTCTAGTCACAACAGAGACCTGAGCCTCCAGGTTCAAAGCTGAGTCCAAGAGTACCCCCAACTGCAAACCTGTGTCTTCAGGGGGAGTGTGACTCTATCTAACACAGGCTGGATCCCTATTCCCCGATCTACCTTTCAACTGACCAGGAGCACCACTGTCTTGTCTGGATTAAGTTTGAACTTGTTTTCCCTCATCCAGTCCATTGCTGATGATAGACACTGGTTTAGGACCAGGATAACCTCCTTGGTGTGAAGTAGGAAGTAGTAGTAGAGTTGAATGTCATCTGCTTATTAATGTCACCGCACCCCAAAACTCCGGACAACCACTCCCAGTGGTTTCATGTATATGTTAAATAGCATAGGGGACAGCACAGAACCCCAAGGAACCCCACAGGCCAGTGGCCAGGGGGTCAAGCAGGAATCCCCCAACACCATCTTCTGGGTTCGCCCCTCCAGGAAGGAAGGGAACTACTGTAAAACAGTACCTCCAAGCACCATCCTAGAGAGACAGTCCAGAAGGATACCATGATTGATGGTATCGAACGCCACTGAGAAGTCCAGAAGAACCAACAGGGACACACTCTTCCAGTCCAGTTCCCTGCGTAGGTCATCCACCAAGGTGACCAAGGCTGTGTCTGTTCCATCTACAGGTCTGAAACTAGATTGAAATGGATCTAGATAATCCATTTCATTCAGAAACCCCTGGAGTTGGGAAGTCTAGGAAAGGGGTGGCATTGCACCACCCCTTTGGGGTGGTCTGTCAAGCCCCTCAGTCCTGCATATACTGCCAGTTCTTCTCTGTCTGAAGCCACGGTAATAGCAGTTGTAATCGAGGGAGGGCCTCCCATGTGTCTCTAGGCTAGGCATGGCGGGGCTATGCCTGATTCCTTTCTCCTTTTGAGGCCAGTGTGATGGCAGTTTGAATGAGGGAAGGCCCTTCATCTGTCTCTGAGCCCAGGCATGGTGGAGCTGTGCATGCAGGAAGAGATAGCATTTTAACTATCCTGACTCCAAGCTTTTTGGTCCTTTTGAGGTCAAACCTATCATCTTGTCCTGAGTTGTTATGCAGATTGGAAGTCAGTGCAGTTAGCTCAAGATTGGTGATAAGGTCTCCAAAGCACAAGGTAGTCTGGCTGCTATTCCCCATCCCAATACCTGTAGATTCTAAACACTTTCAGTGGCAGCCCCATGTAAAGCACATTGCTGAATTCTAACTTCCCTAGGAAATGACACAGTTGGTATACCAACCAAAACTAGGCTCTCCTTGCGAAAGCAGGCATGTGGTGTTGTAGGAAGAAAGCTGAATCCTTGAACACCCCTAAGAACAGAGCACAGTAGTAGAATTGCCCAAATTTCAATGTACATTACAGTTTTTCACTATTCTCATGGGGATTAAAACTTATTGAATTAAATTTAGCTACCCTTTTCTTCTGCCCTTTTATAGCACTGTCCAGTTATAGTGCAGATTCAGTTAAAAATCCCATTTTTAATGTCTGCAATCTTATAATACATGGAAAAGGGAAGCACATCTGTAATCCTGCAGCTCTTGTCAGACAATAACAATTTTAGCAATCAGTACTTATCAGTTCTTATATTTAGATTGGTGTGATAACACCATTCAAACATTAACTGCTGAAAATGTTTTCTTTTGTATTTTGAAATTAAAATCATTATTATTGTTAGCTGTGCTGCAATTATGCTGAGTGAGATAGTCCTGAACAGACAAGGGTTTAGAAAGCTTTCAGAGAGAAAAAAGCAGTGCTGTACTGAGGGAATAGCTAATACAGTCTCTCATAATTAGAACCACATAAGGCTGAATTCATGTGCTAGCAGAGCTGTCCCCAAGCATTCTGTATCCCACATGTAAAAGCTAAATAGACTGTTACTTCAACCTTAATTCTGTAATACTGATAGGTTAGTACAATATCGTCCCCTACTATGCCTAAGGTGCCATGGCAGATTGGTTTTGGAAGCTGAGGTCACATTGGTTGAGATCCTACATTCCCTCTGCATAATGCAAATTACCACTACCAGAATTACATTCTAGTTGCATTATGCATTTCCTAGGCTGGACACTACTATAGCGCAACCTATGTAGATCACTGCTAAATATGCATGGCAGACACGCAGTTGCAGAACTACAATTTGCAGTGTAATATGTGCTCCACATTGGGCTTTGACACATTTCCCAGTGGAGTCTCAACCCCATTGTTGCATCAGATAGATGTGACAGCTATGAGGGTTTACTATCAACTTTGGCTGTTATGCCAGCTGTGCCCTTTCCTAGAGCTGGTGGACCTACATATTGTGGTGCATGCACTGGTAACCTCAAGGCTGGATTTGTGTAATGTGCTGTACAATGGCCTACCTCTGTACAAAGTTTGGAAATTTCAGTTACACTGGTGCCTCGGGTTACGAAATTAATTCGTTCCGCCATTCCTTTCGTAACCCGAAAATTTCGTAACCCAAAAAGGCTTTCCGTTAGCACTGGAAAGCCTATAGCTGCACTTTGCAGCATTTGAATTTCACGCCGAAATGAATTTCGTAACCCGAAAAATATTTCGTAACCCGAAACAGTTTTTGCCAATCCAACTTTTTCGTATCCCGGAAATTTCGTAACCCGATCATTTCGTATCCCGAGGCACCAGTGTAGTTCAAAGCACAGCAGCCAGACTGATTACTGGGACATCAAAGAGTGATCACATTACACCAATATTAAAATCACCCCATTGGCTGCCAATTAGTTTCTGGCCAAGGTACAAAGTATTATTACTATTAAAGCACTATATTCTGTATTCTTGGGGACCTCTCTGTTCCTAGGGAGTAGTTAATTTTCTTCAGAAATTCTCCTTTCATAACTACTTGCTAATATTTATGGAGCATATATGTTCTGATGTACTTTCGGTTCAGACATATACACTAACACTAACACCATGAGTTAAATTCGAAACATAAATGAAAGATGTGGCATTCAAATGTAAAAGCAACAGTAGTTATAAGAGCAGAGAAACTGTCAGGGAATATTTTATTATGCTTTGATAAAATTTTGTGGGACTGACAAGAGTCAGATAAAATAGATTTGAGGGTTTGAACCTAGACCTGGATCTTCATCCCTGATCTATATGACATCCTTTTCATATATAGTGTTGTCCTTTCATCTGTATGCTTGGCAGGATTTTACAAAACAGGTTACAGCTCATTCTGCTCATGCTATGGAGTAAGGCAAAGATTTGAGGAAGGAAATCAGCAGCTTAACAGCAGGTACCAGAAGCAAACTGTACAAAATGAGTGCCAGGGCTATATGTTTTACTGCTTGTTCTCTTCCCTTGAAACTAGTCATGGATACAAAGTAAAATCCAGACTGTTGGGAGATGTTTTTGACAGGCAAAAGTGTAAGTAACCTCCAAGTCATACCTCCAGAGTAGGTCACTGGTTCACTTACTATTGATACCACTTTATGGTAAATGTATTTGAGACTGGAACTTGAAGGATACAAGTTGACCTTTATAAGATAAAGACAATTGGGATTCATGCAAAATTGCTCATGAAGAAAGAATATCGCCTCAGTCACTCGGGTAACTTTAATATATTTTGAATTTAAATAACAACTTTTCTTCATGGATAAATAGACCCAGAGAACCCAAAATTGGAGTCTTATACACATTCATAGCTGTAATTCCTGCTCTCATTGAACTACATCCCACTGCCAAAGAGGCAGTCTTAAATTTGAACAACGGTTTGTTTCTTCAAATGTGGGAACTGCTGTGATTTTTTTTTAAAAGTGCAGAGGAAGCTCTGGATTCTTGTACATTTCTGTCCATCATGTCCATGGGCTAGCTTTAGATCGTGATCTTGATTTCCCATTGAGAGAACTCATATCCTTAAACACTGTTCAGCTATAGAGATGGGGCACATTTTCACTTACGTTCACTAGGGCTAAAGTGACTCAAAGCCCACTTCCACCTAGAGGATCACATACTTGCTACTTTCGTGTAGACTCTCTACTTCATCTGAATTACTACATAAATTATAACAACATTTATTTATTTATGTGCATTATTTATTGATTTATTTGCAGTATTTATTGGTGCTCAGAATCTGTCTTTATGCTTGTATGCAAATGACACACGGAAAAGTAGAATTTATTCATTTCCTTTATATAAAAGTTTACATCCTGCCATTTCACAGAGCATGATTCACAAATATTTAAAACCACAATACAACAGAAACCCATGTATTCAGTTTATCATATGAATTTATGCAGCATTTTGAGGCAGACAAAATACACGAGCCATAGCCATAGATAAAGCAGTCTTAATAAATGTATGGCAGGCAAACTCATGCCAGAATAGAAATGCTTTGTGTTGTTATCAGACAACATCCAGAAAGGGGTTTGCCAGCAGAAGGCATACACACACTGTCATCGCCATCAATTGTGCCTCTGTTCTCGGTGGGGTGCAAAACAGGCAGGTTGATGAGGAAGAAGGTAGACTCAGGTCTCCTGGGCCCAAGCCATTTACTTTGAGTTGCTTCCAGAAGTAAACTATAGTAAGTGCAGACATGTTAGGTATAACCAAATTGCGTCTCTGAATGCTCATTAACAGTTGGTGGTGTATTTACCAACAGGTTTTAAATACTCTTCAAATATAGCCTCATTACAGTAAGCCAATACCGAAGTAACTAATGCTAGTGTATCTAAGATGTGTGTCTTCAGGTGTCCTTGGGAATGGGTGGAGCAGGTGGTATGTTGGCCTAAGCTAAGCAAAGTCAACTCAGTCCACCACCACTACCACTAACATCTGGTCATCCATATGGAAAGTAGAACGCAGAAATACTTCCAGCCACATTTACCAGATGCAACTCTATTCAAATTAGATTGACTATGCAAGCCTGCTTCTTTTTTGTTTTGTCTGGATTAGGTTTCAGGGTTTTTTTGTTTGTTTGTTTGTTTTGATTTTTGGCTTCATTCAGTTTATTACTGCCTGCAGGCACACATTTAGAACCCCAGTAGATGAAAAAGAGAGAATAGATGGGAAAGGGAAATAGAAAAAAAGTGCCAACAAATCTGTAAGAAGAACAGCTGTTACAAACTTTAGTAAAAGGAGGGGGTAGAGAAAGGAATCAGAGTCCTTCAAGATCTCAACACCTGAAGACATTGCAGCAAGATTTGTATTATAGCTTAATACTCCCTACATAACAGCTGGTGCTGTGGGCAGCTACCAGAAGGCTACTGCTAGACAGCGTTGTTTCTTGGCAGCAGTCATCTAGTCAAAGAGGTGTGTAGGTGTATGAACACCTAGTAGTAAGCAGCCATGAAATGCCACCTTCAAAACAAAGTCCAGATTGGGGATTTTATTGAGATTAACCTAAATGTTATTAAAGTATGTAGATGTGAAATCAAAAGAACATTTTTTTTCAATCAACCACTGCTGGTCTCTAGGTCTCCTGCATTCATTTCTTTTCCTCTTCAATGCATTACTCTACTTTTTCCCCCATTTGAATGCAATAATTGTTTTCCTGGGCCACATCTGGTCCAGTGTTCTGCTTCTAACAGTAGCAACCCAAAAGTCACTAAGAAACTTCCAGGCAGAGAAAACAAACAGTACCCATTCTCTATGTTTTGCCTTTGACATCTGAAATCCAGAGATGCGTCTCTTCTGATTATAGACATGTTATGGTTAATTGTACATTCTTGCATTATTTTGGCTAAATCTGATTAACACTAGTAGCCCTCACCATATCTCATGCTAGCAAATATAATTTAAAATCACATTTTTGAAGCTGAGGTTGATTGCTCAGAGGAAGATTCATGGAAAATTGTGGGAGGCAAAATTGAGTTTTGATATCAGAAGCAACATTATGTGTGTCAGCATAATCCTGTACATTCAGAAGATCTGCTGTTCTCTAGTAAGTGTGCATAAGTACATATAGGGTAGCATCCTGTTAGTGACATGTGTGTACCTAAGTGTGGTTTATGTGCTTATGTCTCTTCTGAATGGGGAACATGTATCTGTTCTGTAGGCCTTTGTGTGTCATCGAAAACATCCTGCTCTAGCAACTGTCAATCCTCAGGAGGACCACTCTTGTTTCTTGATGTGGAGGAGAAGAAAGGGTCAAGCAATTCAAATGATGAATTGCTGCTCTGAGCTTTTAGGCAAAGGAAAAGGTCAGTACACTCTGTCTGTGAGCTTATTCTCATTTCTTCCCCCATTCAAGTCAAGATTAACAGCTCCTTCATCATTTAAATGACCTCCTCTTCCCATTGGTAAGCTGCATCAAGGACCTGTCCCGAGATTTGTCCACTGCCAGGGTGGTGGAGTAGGGAGGGTAGGGAAATGTGCAGTCAGAACTTTTCTAACTATTCTTTGCACAATTTTGGCAGCTGCCCTTTAAATTTGTCTAAACCCAAATTCAAGGCAAATTTGTAAGCTCCTGATTTTAGTAAAACATTGAAAGAATTTCCAAAGATGAAAGAAGTACTATGTCTTCTCTTCAGAAACATCCTAAGTGGTAGAACTTCCAAAATAGACAGTAGTTAATTAGCAACTAGCATGGTGTAGTCTATAGTGGTTTGAGTGTTGGATTATGACTCTGGAAACCAGGGTTCTATTCCCTGCTCAGCCATGAAACCTACAGGGGGATCTTGGGCAAGTCACATACTCTCAACTTCAGGGGAAGGCAATGGCAAACTTCCTCTGAACAAATCTTACCAAGAAAGCTCCATGATAGGTTCACCTTAGGGTTGCCATAAGTCCGAAAGGATGGCACGCAATAGCAACAAGACACAAAACAGTAGGAAGCTGCAAGTAGGAGTCTGTTATGATCAGCCATAAGAAGAAATGGTAGGAAACAGTCTTGCTGAAAGATATCAATATGAGCTTCAAGGAATTTCAATAACGGTTGTGCAGAAACTTACCATATTACAGTTGATAGCATGTGGCTGCCCCCCCCCCCCCCCCCACACACACACCTCCCTAGCAAAAGAGAAGGACTAAGATGCCATTATTTTCTTTCTTCATTACTTTGGGAACATTGCTCATACTTTAGGAAGGTGCTCTTTCATCTAAAACTGAGATGATTTCTCCCTTTAGATTCTGTCTCTTAGTCTCCAGAGACAGAACAGTAAAAGAAGGAGGCTGTTCATCTTTTGTGAATGTGAAAAATCAACATTTTACAAGCATCACTAAGTCCACAAATGGAAAGCATTTGCTGACATTAATAAATTAATTCAAGGACAACTACTTTGATTTTTTAAAGTTGAGAAGACAAGGAATAGTTGAAGATTGGCATAACAATTGATTTGCTGGGTTGTAACAATTCTGCACATCTAGCTATCCAGCTGTGGCCTTCCAAATACTTTAGGGAAATTCCTAAGCATAGCATGAATGAGCATGAAGAAGCAATGATATTATAATCATATTTTATTATGATCCATCTGCATAACAATCTTGATTTTTCTGGTATTGCTTTGTCAAAATATTCACCTCTGGGCACTGAAATTCCATGTATGGTCCAATTCACAAGTATGTCATTACTTAGTGTAACATATATGGATGGCACATGACTGGAGCGAAATCCAGAGCCATCCTGCATTAATTTAAATGCAGTATTGCTTTAAGCAAAGTTTGTCTAGCTACTCAGCTGTAAATTGTCACACAGACTATAATCCTGTATGTTATCAAACAAGAATAGTCTTCTTCTGTCAATTCCTCCAAATGTTCGTTTGTTCAAATTATAGGGCATCATCCCAGAATAGGAAATCCATGGGCATAAGGGATCCCCTGGATACAAGGGTTAGAACATATTTTTAGTTGTTTTACAATTCTCACTGAAGTTATCTATTGTTCCTATTTGTGGTGCTTGTGGTAAATTTTGAAGAAATTAAATTAACACAAAAGCATGTATCCTTATTAAAAATAAAAAAATGAAAAATATATCCATTTCAAGAATAGACACAAAGATGTTTTCCTCAGTCAGGAAATATGTACCAAAATCTGTATGCTGGGAAAAGCTGTTAAGTAAACACATTATGGAAAATGTATATAGAAGATGCAAATAAATCTTTGTGTAGAAAGAGAAAAGAAAGTCTTACAACCTAATATAGACAGAGGATAGTATGAGAATGCAGGTTGGATTGACAGAAATACAATGAAATTGAGAATAAGCGATATTCACATCTGTTATGGGCACGGTGAGGAATTTTTCAGCCATGATGCTATTGAAATTCAGAAAATTTCTCAGTGTAAGACTTGGGTTGCCTGGTAGTGAGTAGGTAGGGACCTAAATCCTTGACTTGAAAGCAAGGACAAATAATTACAATAATATTCTTATGTGAGTAAAAATGAATATTTTTCTGCAATTCCCCTGTATTCAGATGCTCCAAAGTGTTGTAGAGGAATTATTCTGAGGAGAAGAACACAATTTTGGCACAACAAACCTGTTTTTTCCACATAATAATTCAGCCACAAAACCTCAGGATGTTGAATTCCAGGAGAAAATTGTGCAAAATTCTTGTAGGTCTATTTTTTCCCCCTGACAGGATGACCCAACTAGCAGGAAACCTGCTTTTCTGCCTGGGAGTGAGTAATTATGAATATTCTTTCCATCCCTGGCATGAGATGAAAAAACAAAAGGATAGGACAAATTATCACCATGCTTTAGATCAGGGTGGCACCTGCCAGAGGACGGAGGATGCATTGGTCCCCTGTAGGAGGTAACTCTCTTGCCCATTTTTGTTCTTCTATGCTCCAAGCCTCACATTTTTTAAAAACATTTGAAAACAATTTAGAGACAGAAAAACAAGTTCTGGGAATCACATGCAGCCCACGTTTTGCTTATCCCTTCTTCAGCTCAACACCATTGGTATCTATTTCTGCCTTTGGAAGAAAATTTATACAAATGCTGGGAAACAAATGCTGGTATCCAGGGAAAAGAAGCTTTCCAGAACATGGGCACACATAGAATGTATTTATGTGCTCTTTGGATTGCACTACATTATGTGAAAGAAAGTACTAATTGTAGTTTCTAATCTGAGAATGTTTCCTTGAGGGGGGGGGAGGTGAGGTTCAACTTTGTTTGTTTTGTGCCCGAACTGGGTGTAGCATCAAACCTTCTTGAGAGTTCATTGGTGCTGATCCCTGAGACATGCTACTGATATAAGATAAACTTAATTGGCGAGAAACAATCCCACAAATGGTAGAATTTACTCCCTCAGTCTGTTCTCAGCCTTCATATCTTTCCCCAGCTTCCAACTGCCAGTCTGATGCAAATAATAGTGAACAAGGTCACTGATACAAATTACCTCTTTTGTGCCATTGGAAACCTATTAAAGTTTGGTTATGATGCTAATAAGGACTCAAAAACCCATTTGCTTGGTGGCATAGGCTCGAACTCACTACAGTGATCATTTAGAGTAACTATGTAGTAGTGGTGTCAAGGAATGCAACCTAGCAATACAGAAATTCAGAAGTTGATTCTCACTAAGTTTATAGTCAAGTCATAGGGTATACGATTGAAAGCTAATTGTATGAAATGTCTACTCTCTGCATACATGCATGTAAAGATGTGCATGTGGTGGTTCTGAGTCTCCTGCAGCAGGGGAATCCAATAACTGGGCACTCCCACGAAGAGGTGACAGCCCCTTATGATCTTCTGAAATCTGCTTCATAGGGTTGGTAGATACTATGGAAAGTGGGGAACGGATTGCAGGAGAAGAAGAATTTGTAAAAAGGCTTCACTTTGTTGCACTGATAGAATTTTCCACTAGTCTTTGGCCTGGCCTTTTTGATGGAAAATATCCTTCCATTCATTGAATCCTAGTTAGGATCTTAGCCATTGCCTCTTAAGTTATCTATCGTGTGGGCAAGCAAATATTCTCTTCCCAGTGTGGCAGGGACTGGCACCATGCTTGTGCCCATTGGCCAAAAATGTTTATTTCTTTTCTGAAAACTCTCCAGGGACTGACAGGGGATGGTTTGTGGACCAACCCCAGCCTCTGGGCCAACATTATTTTAGATACAGGTAACATGAATTTAAATGTAAGTATGGGCCAAAACAGACCATCCCAAAGTGGCAGCATGACGCCGCCCCTGAAAGAGCCGGGTGGGCACTGTGGCAATCACATGCCGCGGACCCAATCCGACTTTCTTTTGGTGCAAAAAGAGGTAGAAAAATGCTTCTCCTTTTGGCACCAGAAAAGGGTGGCATTTCTGCTGTGACAGCGCCTTTTTAGCTTTCCTGTGGTGTGTAGTGTATGAATTTCATACTGCTGGACCACCGCAATGCTGCCCGCTATCTGGGTGGGTGGGTGGCATGATGCCAGCTTCAGGACGGGTCAGAGCATGCGGTATCCATGCTCCATGCCACCGAGAAGCTGGCATATTGTGCCAGTCTGTACTGGCCCAAAATCTCAAGAGAATTCAACAGATTCAAGGGAATCTGTTATCATTCTGAATGCTTACAACCAAATTCTTCTTTTTTTAACAAATAAGTAATAGGTTTTTATATTGTGCTCTTGTTTTATTTTATTCTTTAAATGTGTGGCTTATTTTCTCTACCAACCATCCCTTCTTTTCATGAGGTATATAATATTGTGCATTATATGGTGCTATATTCTATATTCAGGTGATAGCCTGGAATTGCTTTATTTTATGTTACTCATTTTAGGGCAAAGGAAACAAAGTTATGAGAGTATTTTGCATACATAGAGTAATTAATTTTCTGGTGTTAACTCTGTGGATTTAAAGTAAAGCAAGGGAGGCCCATTAGTCATCATTGTAATTTAATAGCCTGGAATATTTTTGAGTCAATAAGCACATAGAAGAGTAAAGTTTGCCTATTATTGTATTCTTGTAATTTAGAAGGTGATATGATGTCTTCATGAAAAGTTAATTATTTAAAAAATCTGGATTTCATATTTGAGGCAGCGTTTTCATTTCCTGGTCGAGGCAAACATAAAACTTCAGGTTTCAGTGCTCTTCTGGTAGATAATACATGAAGAAAAATACTCTCTCTCTCTCTCTCTCTGGACAGATGAATAGTAAATTCATTAGCAGTACCTCTTTGACACATTTCTGTAGACAATGAAAATGAAATTTTTAAAATGGGTTTTAAAGGCAAATGCATGAGGAACAAATATATGCATCAAGGCCCTGAAGTAACCACCAGCAGTATCCAGAATCAGGTTCAAAAGACTATACATAAATACTGTAAATATACACAGCAAAACCTTTCTTGACTGCTTTCCCTAGGAATAATAAATTCTGGTGGAATCTTAAAGCAATTTTATTCTGACATATATTTTCATGGGCTAAAACTCACTTCATCTGATAATTTTAGGTTATTGTTATTTTTTAATGGATTTATATATACATTTGGGAAAGCAATATTATTACAATGGAACCAAAGTGCAAAGAAAATGTGGGTGTTATTAAGAAAGCACACTTTTGTACATAAAACAAACGAACAAGACATGAAATTGATTCACCACTAACTAATAAATGCTTTGCTATGGCAAATTTATTACATGTTCATGATGCATCAGGACTGCTGTTTTGGCTCTTCGTTTTGGAAACAATTGCAACACTGCCTGTGGAATTCTTCAGTAGAAACCTCCTACACTTCCTTAGGGAGTGTGGATTCAAACATGTTTTGACTGGGTTTTTTAAAAGAAAAATGAGGATGATGAGACCATTCTGTTTAATTCAAAGGAATGAAAAATATGTCCAAACAATACAGGTCAAAGGATAGCACAGTGATTTAGAAACTGTTGATCTTAGGATGCCTTAGAACCTTATAAGAGGTTCCTCACTGATAATGTGAGAAACTTCAGACAAGATTTCTTGAAAGACAACAACTAGTGGTCAGTAACTACCAGTTGTCTGACATGTGCGACTTCAGTGGAGCATGGGATATATTCTGGGGTATGTTTTTAATTTCTGTACCAGATCAATAGAGCCACAACTTATTACCAGCACTTGCATTAAATGAATGCATCCCAAAAACCTACACAATGTTCAGAAAGTGTCACACATACT
Source organism: Sceloporus undulatus (assembly GCF_019175285.1). NCBI lineage: Eukaryota > Metazoa > Chordata > Lepidosauria > Squamata > Phrynosomatidae > Sceloporus > Sceloporus undulatus. Next base: position 116,616,379 of record NC_056525.1, read on the forward strand.
GAAAAGGATTTCCTGAAAATATGAATTCTAGAAACCACTGGACCTGGTCAACCCCAGATAAATGCTAAACAGTTTATTCTTTCCTTCATAAAGCTTATCTATTCCTCTTGCTGTATTTCTGGAACAGTACAAATGTATTCAGGTTCTCTGATGAGTTTTGCTCATATGTGTTATGGATCCCTACTGGAGTCAATCAGTTTCCTGCAGTCAATCCACTTATACTCCATCCCTTGGATTTTTTAGATTATTAATATCCTGTCTAGGGGAAGTGTAATAACTTTATTTATTGAACAGCACTGCTTTTTTGTGGGGAGAAGGTAATGGAATAATAATCAGGAACTATGAATCTGCGATGTTATACTAACATCTTTAAAAAAATACATTTTTGGAAGCATATGTAGATAGAAGTGACGATGTCAAAAGAAGCATTTGTTATCAAGTTATAGCTCACAGTAGGTAAAATAGAACTCTGCAGAAATGATTATAATTGGTAGTGTCCTATTTAAGTGTGAATTAGT
>NC_056525.1:116616906-116674300 GCF_019175285.1 Sceloporus undulatus
AGGAAGTTTTTCTTTATAAATAGATTCACCAAAGAAAAAACTATTACACTGCAAGCCTTCATTACAGAAATGTCATGCTGTTTCAATTTCACATTAAGGTAGCAACTGCATTATCTGAATAATACAACTAGGAGGTTTTCTGTGGATCGTTGCAAAGTTATTGCCATGCAGCAGTTAATTTCTGTCTGTCACAACTCCCTCTTGATCATTGTCATCTTACATATAAGATCAAATGGCAGTATGTGTGGGGTGCAGCATTCTTTGAGTATCTTCATTAGATTCCATTCAGGTATAAAACATTATCAGTTTTTGCAGCATGATTTTTCCCCAGGGGTCTTTTCACTACAAAGTTACAATAGTATGATTCCATGATAACTGCCATGGCTGCATCCTGTGGAATCCTAGAGTTTGTAGATTGGGAAGGCACTAAAACTCTCTGGCTGAGGATTGTAAATATTTCTCCACAAACAGCAAATCCCAGGATTCCATAGGGTGGAATGATGGAAATTAAAGTGGAATCATTCTGCTTTGATTGTGTAGTAAGAAAGGGCCTTGGCTTTATCAAAATTGTTAGGACCTATTATTACTCTAAAATGTACAAACAAGCAACAAAATGATTTGTACCCTCACTACAGAACCAAATAGGTTTTCCATCCTTGTGTGACCATTACCTAGCATGGCATGACCTGTGTGTTGGAGAGAGAAGTGTCTTATTCTGGGGTTAAGGATCTAGTTTCAATAAGCATGCAAGGAAGCATAGCACACTTGTCCAGAGTCTCACTGTGACTACTTTTTATTCTGTACGCTAGGAGAGAAGTACTGTGAAAAAGAGACTCCCTTATCCTCTTTTCATCCCATTAAAATTAATGTACTTATCTTGTCTAAGTAGTGTACGAACGTTTTAGTGCTTGCATCAGATGTCAGCAGGTGATACCATAGATGTTCAGATAGGTTGCAGGAATGTGAATCATTTGGCTATCCAGATATTATTGAACTGCTTCTCCCAGAATTTTCCCCAGAATTTCTCACTATTTGCTGTTCTTGCTAGGCCTACAATAACAACACCTGAAGGGCCACAGACTTGCCATTTTTGCTTAGCACCTCTCTACCTGCCATAGCTCCTTCCTACATAATCCTAGGATTTCAAGTTTTGTGATCCTCTAGCACTCTTTGCCAGACCTAAAAAAAACTACAAATTCCAGGAGCCCAGGTGGCACCGTGGTTAAATGCCTGTACTGCAGGCACTCACAAACCACAAGGTTGTGAGTTCAGTACCAGCCAGGGGCTCAGGGGCGACTCAGCCTGGCATCCTTCTGAGGTGGCAAAAATGAGTACCTAGCTTGTTGGGGGCAATTAGCTTACACATTGTAAATTGCTTAGGGAATGCTTAAGTGCACTGATTAGTGGAATTGAAATGTACTTGCTATTGCTCTTGCTATTCCATAAAATGGAGTTACCGTACTGAAAGTGGTGTCAAACTACATTATTTATACAGTGTACATGCACCCTAGGTTTTAAGGGATCATTATTAGCTTATGGATAGCTGAGATCCAAACTATCTGAAATACTGTATCTCCCAGTATGAGCCTACCCGAGTTTTAAGATCTTTAAGGGAGGGCTTTCTAACACTCTCAGCATCAGTCAATGCATGTTTAGTGCCTTCTTGGTGCCTTCTGTCAGACTATGGAATGGGAGGTGGCCCCCCTTTCTGCCCTTTCCACTGTAAGGCAAGGATCTTGCTGTTTAGCCACACCATTGAGTATTAGCTACCTGTTGGAGAAGAACATTTAATTGGGATGTGTTGTACTGCATTTTATCACTATTATCATATTTTACCAGCCTTTCAAGAATTGTTTGAAATTATTGTTTTTAATACTATGGTTTGTTTAATTGAGTTTAAGCTCTGTATTATGCATAGATTTAACTGTATTTTGTTTTTAACTCATACTGTAAGTTGTCTTGGATCCCATACTGGGAGAAAGGCAGGATATAAAATCAGTCAATCCACCAAGCAACTACATGAGAGCTAGGCTGTGATGAATAATCCCTCCATGTTGCCCACTCAACCAGACTTCAAGTTCCTGTAATTCCCCTTGCCCAAACATTCTTTAAATTCTGGGATAGTGAATGGGTCCCTAAGGTGATTTTAACAGTGGAGAAGTGAAAGTACTTTCTGTTGGGGTTGTAACTGCGTGAACAATTTCTCCTATAATCTTAAATAAACTTTAAATAAAATAAATCTTAACTAAAAGATTTCCAGACAAAGATGCAAACTCAAATGAGAATAAATGTTTATTTCAGAACAAAAGGTCCAAACATAAAGCATGTAAGCCATATTTATTTCAGAGTATCAGCCTGTGTTATACCAATGTAACAGCATGCTCCACAATTCCTTACTCAATTCTGTATCACCCTTTCAGCTCCTGACTAGATTTCTATTTTTGATCACATTCCTATCTCTGTCTCCAGCTGCTCCTATCTGACAGACAGTCAAACCTCTCCTTTTATATTCAAGCCCACTCTCACACACATAACTTCTCAACATTCAAAGAACCCTAATTGGTTGGCTCCACTTAGTTCAGATTTTAACCATTCAGATCATTGCCATTTTCAGACTAGTTATTTGGAAATAAAGATGGTCAGCAAAACACCATCTTTGTTGAAGACAAAGGTCCAAAACACACTGCAGAAATAATCCAGTTTGAGACCATTTTACTGTAAGTGCCCTGACTCAGTGCTATGGAATAATGGGAATTGTAGTTTATTGTGGCACAAGAGCTCTCTGAGAGACAAGGCTAAATGTTTCACAAAACTACAGTTCCCAGAATCCCCTAGCATTGAGCAAGGGCAGTTAAAGCTTTCTCAAGCTGGATTACTGCTGCAGTGTGTTTTGGAGCTTATTAATCAGGGAAAATTGAGTCTTCTGCTATAATTGATTACAAGTGAAATCAAGCTTTAGAATACCAGTCTACAAGTGAGGAAATGACAGGACAGACAACTGAAAGTGAGAACACAAGCTGGAATACAAAATATCAGTATCTACCTCTTTTGCACCTTGCAAGTTCATCCTTAGTTGGGCACGTATCATTGCACATTCTGTAACTTGTGACATATGTTCAATCGATGAATAAATTAAGTAAATACAAAAAGCAGATAAATCAGGAAATACTGAGCTGGGGGGGGGGGGGGAAATGTGCCTCCAGAATGCAACCAAATGCAGTCATAAAGATGGAAAGAATATTTGAAAATATTGGGAATATGGTCAAAAATATTTCTCAAACCTCAAGAAATTGATGAGGAGAACCTGGACTAAAAAGAATTTTCACAGTTCAGTACTTACTCTGCTCAAAATGATCCCCTCCTCCCTCTGTGTGTGCAGGAAACAGAAACAGAAGTTGTTTTCTTTGCAGTTGTCAATTTTTTTTTAAATCAACCCAACAAAAAGAAAACAGGACAAATTAATATTGAAAGTGTGCCATATTTGTGTAAGGATTTATATGGGCAATTAAATGCATTGCAGGAAGGTATAACTAAATGAAAAATTCACACAATTCCCCATCATTTGTAAAACCTAAAAGCTAATACCACATGTTGACTGGCCCTCAGTTACAATCTAACTCTCTTTAGTTTGGCTGACAGCACATGTACTACACTCCAGTGACTCTACTAATATACTCCTGTTAGCTTCATGACAGTGGTGCCTACTCCTAATTTGAAATTCAGTCCATCCATCCAAAATAATATCTCCATGACTACTGGAAGCAGTAATTTATCCAAGATTTTTTTAAAAGTTGAGTCATGGTTGAGATTAATACTCCGTGAAACACACTGGACTTTAAGTTATTGGCCTTTTATATCTTAAAGTATTTTCAGAATAGGATTGTGATTAATATTATAAACAATGAGTAACATCCAGCATCATGAAAGGACTATTTGATCCACACAATAGGACTTCCCTTCTTCCCCTGTTCACCCTCAATTCCCACAGATTTAGGGTCATGTGGGTCTGCAATTGGCAAATGCTGTTATGATGGCAGATGGATACAGTTGGGGTTCTTACAGTACTACTGACATGCTGCTTTAAAAAAAAACATATTGCAAATCTGAGACCAATACAGATTTACAAATCTGACATTAAAGATTAGGTTGAACAAAATGCCAGAATGTGCCTTTCACCCAGTAAATAATGGCTTATAGTGTCATTGTATGCACTGTGGATTCCATAAATGGGTGGAAAGTTGGGAAGACTCTGCATTGAGTGTACAGGGAAGAAAGAGTAAAGTTAATTCTTCTATCCATATAGTCCTCCAGTTATCTTGGGTCTAAAACACACTGCAGAAATAATCCAGTTTGAGATGACTTTAATTGCCCTGGCTCAGTGCTAGGGAATCATGGGGACTGTATTTTATTGGGGCACCAGAGCTGTCTGACAGAGAAAGCTAAATGTATCACAAAACTACAGTTCCCAGAAACCCCTAGCATTGAAACAGAACAGTTAAATCAGTCTCACACTGGATAATTTCTGCAGTGTGTTTTGAGCCTAGGTCTCTTTGCTTATGTACAGACTTGCCAATACACACTTAGAATTGCACAAGCTTACACACTTATCCATTCTGTTACTCTTTTTTTGGCATCCATGCAGGCATAGTCATTCACTCACACAAATATAAGTGTCCACACCAGTGCACACAAAGAGGGGAAGACACAATAGGAAGGATGCTCTTAGTCTTCCTCCTTTCCATTGCTCTTCAATCCCCTTCTGACTCTCTGTCAGCTGTTTCTTTTTTTTGGGGGGGGGGACAAAAAGAGTTCTTCCTATTTGTTCTAGAGGCATGCTGATCTAATTCTCTGTGTATTTTGTCTAGGTGTTAAGGGACAGCTAAGAGAATGAAGACTCTAAGTCCCCAGTGGAAGCATGATATGGCGATGCAGTACTGGTGCTGAATTGTTCTCTCTGATGGCTCTATGGGAGTGGATAGCCCTGAGTCTTCATTGCTGGGTTTTAGCGGTTGCTGCTGTTTCAGATCAGCATGCCACAAGCCCCTTCGACTGGCTCCTCTCGGATAAGGGACCTTTCCATCGTTCCCCGGAATACACGGATTTTGTGGACAGAAGCCGACAGGGTTTTAGCACAAGATACAAGATTTACAGGTATGAAGTTTTAAAAAAGCATGAAATCCTCTGTGGGAGCTGTATATAAATAACATTTCTTTAAGAGAAAGCAGTGGGGGAAAGCAGTGATGTGGAAGTCAAAGTGTATCTCTACTTTCATTCCAAATATATCTATACCAAGGTCTCTTTCAGTGACATAAGTTCCTGAGAAAGTTTCTGCTGCCTGTTAAAAGTGAGCTGTAGTACAAAAGTAGGGCATACGCTTTGCATGCTGTAGTTTTTACAATCTTTGGCATCTTTGTCATAACCAAGTTCTGCTGGCATCTATGGAAGTAGTTTTGGATAAATAATTTCTGTCATGGTTGTGGCAGGGTAACAAATGTTTGAACTTTGCCTCCCCATGCTTATGGCTGCTATTTACTTTTTTAAAATGTGCATGCCAGTTTCAATTCATGCAATTAATATTGCACCCAGTTTGGCGCAATGGGCTACTTGGGCCTATATGTATTTGTGTTTCAACCTATTTTCATATAAATAAAACTATAATTATAGAGCTGTAAATAATAATAAAAATATTTGCTAGTGCTCCACGTCATTTAATCATGGTCAAGAGGGTTAAAGATAAAATGGGGTATCAAACAAGAAGCAATGTTTCAGCATCAATTCTTTCTACCTATTAGAAAATAAGAATATGATTCATGTAATCCATGGGCTGTTGTGATGAGTATAAATCAGATAAAGAATAGTTGTGCTGTTTGCACATGAAACATATTATATGCATTACTTACATTAATAATGGCTATACAGTTGACCACTGAAATCCCATTAATGTGGGTTTACCCACATTTGAGGAAAGTGAGAACAGAGTCCTAGAGGGAGAGAAGAGGATATGTTAATGCTTATCTCTTTTTAAAATCATTGATCCTGGCAAACTGCTTTTCTCCAGTCCAAACAAAGGAGTTGCAAATGTAGAGAGAGAGTGAAACAGATTGGCAATTTCTATCACTTGGCCAATTTATGCCAGTAAAATTGTTTGAACAGGTGGTCACTTATTTGCTTCAGATTGTTTTGCCATAGTTTCCAGCTTTATGAGCTATTGGGCTTGTGGTAATTGGGGGCAGACTCAATATTTTCATCCTGCTTGTGTCTACGTGCACAACTGCTGCTTGTTCATAAGTAGAGGCTTGGGAGGAGGTTTAAAGAATGTCTTTGTGTTGTGAAGATTTATTTTCCATTACTTTTTTCTATGCACCAGAGGGCACTGTCTTGCAGGTCAATTTTTACATTAGATTCTCCTGTCTTAGGCACAGACATGATGAGGTTTGTTATGCATATGTGATTTTGAAATATGCATTGTGGGGCTTTGGAGAGCTCAATAGATCAGCAGAGTCCACCACAGTTTACTGCATTTTGAAAGCAATCTTTCTGTTCAAAGGATAGGGGGAAATGACAGTGATAATAATAATAATACAAAGACAAGTCAACATATTTTATTCTGCTCCAACTTTTATATTCGATAAAAAAACAAAATTGTTTCCAAAACAAACTGCTGTATATTAATCCTGTTTTTTTCCTCGTGGTTCAGGTTTTATAAAATTATTGTCACCATATTGACTATAACAGTGAAGACTGAAAAGGAACATACATGACACTGCCTCTACAGTGTGCCTTTTCTATCACAGGCTTTTATGCTGTATCATTATCAATATTAATGGCATGTCTTCCTTTCCGTATAGAACTCAAGATGGCTGACAAAAGCAACATACAAATTAAAAATACATAATACAAAGGGCATGTGTGTGTGTGTGTGAGAGAGAGAGAGAGAGAGAGAGAGAGAGAGAGAGAGAGAGAGGAGAGAGAGAGAGAGAAGCTGCCAAGAGGTCTTATAGAACCAAAAGGGAAACACATACCCTGCCCCATTACCAGGCCTGAAACCAGTCTGAAATAAATCTCGAAAGTATTCAAGATTCATTCTGCCTCTGAAAGTTGCAGAATGCTCCCTTCAAGGTAGCAAACAATGCGGCAAAAAGAACTGCTTTCAGAAGGAAAATCTGCATGTGTCTGTTGTGCATAACAATTCAGGTTGCCCATTTATTTAAACTTAACACAAAAACATAGAGAAAGAAAGAGGAAGTAGAACATAAATTCTTTCTCTTTATGCATGGGTTTCTTGGAACCCTCAATAATATAATACTTTCCAGTTTTTCAGGAATCTAAAATTGTTTCTTCTTTATATCATAATGTGCTCACGTTCATAATGCTTACAATTTAGGAATGTGTATGTGTGTGTATTTGGGAAGCAATGACAATTAAAAGAGGAGTAGACTGCAGACCCCATATAAATGAGGAACATAGCCATTTGTTTTAGCATGCTAACTCTTAGGGTCTGAAAGCGCAGGCCAAAAGGCCTGGATTCCCATGGCCTGGATTCTTTCTTTACAGATGGCACAAGCCAATAGCCCTGAGCCAGGAATGACCAGACTGGTTGCCAATCCAGACCAGACCCAAAGAACTATAGCACAGCATAAAAAGACCCACTGTTTGCAGCTGAGTTTCCTGGAAACTCTGCCTTTACAGCCAACAGACTGTACCGCTGCATGCCCCTTACCTGCCACCTCTGTTGCATTTCCTCTCAAGATCCCAGTCAGAGCCTGAGAAATTGGCAGGGAGTGCCTGGCCACATGAGTGAAACCAGGCACCCCATTTCTGCCTCGGATGCAGCAAGGGTCTTGAGAGGGAATAAAGCAGATGTGACAGGTAAGGGGAGTGCTGTGTGGCAGTGGGAGGGAGTGTGAACACCTGGGCATCACTCTGTCAGCAATGGCATAGGAAAGGGCCAGAACCACAGCCGAGATACCCCAGTGTTGGCCTATGGTATCCTACCTGTGTTCATAGGCCCTCAATTTTTGTTGTTAATTTATATCACTGGCTTCCTATCTAAACAGTACTGTATTGATCAGTGATTAAAATAATAATGGCTAGTTGGCACACATAACTGAGGAGGGAGATGACTTAAAACCCTTCACTGCTGATCAATCGGTTTTGTGGGAACGAGCCATGTAAACAGAGATTAGCTTGATGACTCATTCTTATACTTCCTACTACTTTCTAGTTTAAAAAATATCATATAGAAGAAGGGTGGATCTGTCAAGCATGCTTTCACTTAAGTTGCCCATTTTCCATTCATATGTGTGTTCTGTTTTGGTTTCTTGCTTATTATTTATTTATATATTTCCACAACATGGATATGCATTTTCGCATACACATATACACACACAGACACACACATGCACACAACCCAACCACATTTTCCCCACATTTGTCCAAGGGGGTGCATTTGTTTGCTTGGCACCCCCTCATGCAAGACCATGCCCCCTGAATGTAACACCATAGCTGATGGGTGAAGGAGTCCAAGTAGAGATCACAGTCCCCCAGAGAAAGGTGTACACCATCCCCTCTGTATAGCTAGGCTATGTCTGCCCATGTGTCTGGGTAGGTGACAGGAACAAAGTGAGGTTATGGATGATGTCTCAATTAGCATGACACTGGGTTGCATTGATTGAGGAGTGGCTATGAGCACCTTGCCATACCTGTCTTGGTAACATCTTCATCCACTAGATGTGAACATTTGGGAGAAAATGTTGGATGTTATGGATGTCAGGCATCACCATACCAATAAGTTGGAGCCCAGGTATCTTAACTAGATCATTCTCATGCAAATGAAGAAGAATTACATAAGTCAAAGGTTGCATTGTAGCAAGCTCAATGATCTGGGAAGTAGAGCCTCCCACTGCATGTCTCATAGACTTCACCAATGGATACTGGATGTGCCTACATGCCATTTGGCCCAAAAATTGAGACTATCCACACTGTCATTGGAGGACCAGTTCAGGTTAATACAAATTATTAAATGGGGGTGGGGGCATGAGGGCCTGCCCTTAAGGTGTGTTGTTAGGTACCATCATGATTTCTAACATAAGACTGGAAAGCCCTAGACTACCAACATTCCACCTTCCAAATAGTAGAGGTGGGGAAATCATAATTGGCTGTAGCCATAGCAGCTCCTACAAAAGAAGGTGTGGGTAGAAAATTGTCAAAGGGGGATGTTGACCATTGTGAGGGCTCTTTTAAGGGCAGAACAGAATTGGCATTGAATGCAAGGGAGGCCAATCTGTGTAAAAACAGGTTATGCAGACATAAATCTAAGTAGTCCAGCATAGTTTGTGTTGGGTAAATTTGTCCTGCCAGAAATGTCCCCAAAGTAATCATCTGTTTTCTGTCCTGATTATCTGTTTTCTGATATGTATGTGCATCTTATGCCTCATTGGTTAAAATGAAGGTACAACAGAAAAAGGGACCAACCACAAATGTCCTGGTTGGATCTAGGGAGAAGTTCAATAATCCTTGTGGCTGCAAAAATGCCAGTATGAAAGCAGCCTTGGAAAGAAAAACTTCATCAGTAAATGTACAGACCACTGAGAGTTATTGGTGAAGGTGAATAAAGACAACAGTAGATAAGAAGAGGCGAGAATCGGGAGGGTGGAAAGGGTTTCCTAACTCAGCTGACCAGTACCCGAGGAACATGAAAATTGGCTTTAGGGTCAAGGAACCCAGCCACCTTGGGATCAAAGGACAAGACAGTCAGGTGAAGAAAAGCCCAGCCTCCTCATGTTTACAGCAAATTGTAGCACCACCTCATCTCTCACAGGTCATTTGGCCACCTCGCTCAGCTTGGTAAGAAAGCATGGACTGTGCTGGTAAGCCTTGCAAGGATACGGTCCTTAAGATAGGAGGATGGCACACTTTATCTTTATCTGCAGTGTTCCAGAGGTGTAGCAGCATCTTCATAGGCTGTGGGGAGACTTGAGGGACCAGGTCCCAGAACCTGGAAACCTGAAAGTGGGAGAGAGAATCTGCTAGAAATTTTGTATTGGATGGGCTTGAAAAGGTATGTTTTGCTGCAAGCAATACATAATGAATGCTGGGTTCAGACAATGTATGGAAATAATATTCTAAAAGTTGAAAAGTATATGAAAATCGTGTTTCTTCTTATTTCGAGAAACCCTGTAGAGAAGAACCCTGAACAGACAAGAATATTTGCAATTCTGAACATTCTGCAAAAGTCACATATGGTTGTTTTGAAAGAAACCGATTTTTCTTTGCTGAAAATAATATTTCTGCACAGAAAATAATATTTCTACATAGACAACACTGTTTCCTGCACATACACATACAAAAAAAATCTGTAATTAGATATTTATTTTGTCCAAACATGCACTGTTGATTTGCACAAAAAACACCCTTTTCTGCATGGAAAATCATATTTCTGTGTAGAAATAGTATTTTTTGCACAGGGAAAATGTTTCTTGTGCATAAAAAGCTGTTTTCTATACAAAACAACTGCATGCAAATTTGGAACAGAATTTGTTGCAAACTGTAAATGAGCTTTGAAAAATTCGTGATTTGTACAGACTTTCTGCAAAAAAAACTTGCTGGAATTACTGTTTGCTTTAGTTGAGTATAAAATTAGTGAATATTTATGCCTCTAGTTCAGCCAGTAACAAACAGGAAGAAACACAATAAACAAAGTGAGACTGAAAGAAACTTGATTCATTTGGCTTCTACCACATTTAGCTGGGGAAAAAATCAGGCATAATATATTGCACATATGAACAAGCTCTATAGTTAAGTTTTGGATATTTATTTATTTATTTATTTATTTATTATATCTTACATTCTTTCAGTAAGTAAGAGCTGCCTGGCCTAATTGCTTATCTGTCCTGAACTACACATTTCAGCACTCTGTGCAAGGACCCAGAGCTCACAAGCTTATTTTAAAAGTCACAATAATTTTATACACTTGCCTCATATCTTTAAACATGTGTCTATGAACTTGCTTCAGCAAGGAAGAAAGCTGAAATGAGATTATGTGAATGATGGAGCTTTGTATAAACATCAAAATGTCAGAAGTATTATGATTTAAAAAAAACACCCACTTCAGTACTGATACAGAAAAACTGGGAAAATGAAAAATTAAATTTAACTGTAATGTACTGTTACCAAGAGAAAAAAAAATCTGACATTTTTTCTGGGCTTAATTTGTACAGAAGACATAATATAAGGGGGATTCAAGTATGTCTGAATACCTCCTTCAAAACATAAAATTGATACTGTCTGCCTGCTCTTTCTTTCTTTCTTTCTTTCTTTCTTTCTTTCTTTCTTTCGCTCTCCTTCCTTCCTTCCTTCCCCCTTCTTTGATTACTTAAATTTACAGTTCACAGTTTTTCCACTGTTAGATGTCAAAAATAAATTACCATTCAAGTATGGATGATTCATGGAGAAAATTTCTCAAGTTGGCTTTATTATACTTAAGGATATACAGAGGGATATTTCCAAATATTGGCGGGTTATAGACCGCCGCTGCTTGCTCCGTGAGGGAGCTGTAGCAGCCGTGGCTCCCGTGCAGAGCAAAAAAGGAGCTCCAAAATGGAGCTCCTTCTTGCGGCGCCTCTATGATGTCGCGAGGCGCCACTGGCGCATTTGCGACGTCATAGGCGCTGAGACACGTTCGGACGCTATGCGTCCGATACGTAAAGATGGCGCCAGCGGCGCCATATTGTATGGACAGAGTCCGTATTAGACCCAGGGGCGTCTAGAAGAGACGCCCCTTTTTTAAAATGGGACGTCCTGCGGACGACCCAAGTGCCGGTCTGTAACCAGCCATAGATATGCAACTATGGGGAGCATATTTTTTCACCTGTCCTATAATTTCAAGCATTGATGCTCAGAAACAAAACAAACAAAAAATGCCATACATTTGTATCATTGCAGCCATTTAGCTGACATTATTTGTTAAAATGCACAAAAGTAAAAGAACCTCCCAGTTCTCTAAAGCAGAGGATTGCCCCTCCCCACACACAGACACATATAAAGGATGTATATATATATATATATATATATATATATATATATTCGACAAAACATTTCTTAAAGAGCTGAGCAATGTAGAAAGAATTTTGAAAGTATTGCCAGAGTTGAGAGGTATAGCATTTACCTGAATAATTTATATTGTGGAGCAGCCAAGGTTAAAGAAAAAATCTTGGGATTTTGCTAAACCATGGCTATTTTCCTGGAAACAGGACCGCACCATAATGTTTATGAATAACGTATTCTTAAGGCTGATGAATATATTTTTTGCTATAAAGGAGCATTTTTGTCCCTCCATATTGTTTTAATTTTAGAACTTAAAATGAAAAATGGTTGTAAAATAGTATAGGCATATTGCTGAGAAGAGCAGATAAGAGTGAATAAAAGGACTTCAGAAAGCACAGCGTTTGGTAATGGGGACTCAACAAATGTAATTTAAAGAAGAAGGAATAAAATATCTGCTGCAGGCCTACAAGGAAAGCAAACTCTGCTCAGATCCATGCATGGTAAAGAACACTATTAATGTACTTAAGGCTGTTCTGGGAAACCAGTAACTTTTTCTGTGGGTGACTATGCATTCCATTCCATTTATGGGCTACTGTGAGGATCAAGATTATAAATGTGCTTGAAGGGAAACCTGTTTAGCTTTGCTATAGCTTCTTCAGTTAGGGAATAAATACCAAAAATAGTTTTGTCTGCTTTTTCCAGCAATTTTTCAGTGATTTGTAAATTGCTTTTGGCTAATACCAAATGGCCTGCTTTCCTATAGAGGATTGTTTCTGTGGACAAAATGTAATATAGTCAGGGACTGTCTCTGCTGTTGAAAGAAAGATCCTACTGAATACAGAATGCCCTCATTTCACAATGATTCAATCACACCTGCCGGAAAGCTCAGTCACCAGAAATCTGACAGATAATATTGAAGACTGAAGGTTGGATCCAAATTCAATGAAGAAATTGGGGCTTAATTTGGCCATAACAAAGGCAAATCCTATTGATTTTAGTAGGTCTACTTAAAGAGTCCTTTCTGCCATGACTTTTGTGGCCTTGGAACCAGTGCAGTGTTTCCTGCCTTGTTTGGAAAAGTAGTACAGGAAATGTTGGTATACAAAAGAAGTCATGCGGCAACGCTTTCCCATGCTAATGTTAACTCGTCTAGAAATCAAGACAACATTGCTGTGTTCACTGAGTAATGTGTGAATAATCTATACTGTAGTTGTTTTACATTATGAAGATAACAGCACAAGGGGATGATAAAACATAACCCTAATATGAAGAGAATACCAAAGTATTGTGTTTTTTCCTGCACTTATGATGTAGATTAAGCTTTATTTATTGTACCCAAGTCTTGTATCCAAGAGGTCATTCTCACTGGCAGGATTAATCACTTCATGATTCGCTCCTGCCCTGGTTTGGAAAGCAATTTCAAAAGAACCCTAGTTCTCATTATGAAATGTTTTCCCCCCTTATCCTGTGTGATTGGGTGTTGTTGTTGTTGTTGTTTTTTGAGGCGATTGTGGTTCTTGCTGGCAGCACCTCTTTAAACTCCCCTGCAAATCATGTGACACAAACCCAGCTTGGAAATTTTGGGGGGCGGGTGGTTGGAGGTTGAGAGAGTGTGTTCTGAGGCCGAGAGAGTGTGAGGCTGAGATAGTATGACAAGGAGGATGGCAATGGAGCAAGGCAAGGGGGGAGCAGAGAAGAGAAGGAGGAGGAGACGGAGGCAAGGCTGGGAAAGGGAAGGGAGCTTGGGGGGTTGAGGAAGGGACATTGCCAGGCTGGGAAGGGAGAAGAGGAGGAGGAGGACGACAGAAATGGAGAGCACCAGGACCCAGGGAGGCTTGTGAGAAGGAGGACAGGGCATGTTTTCTTTTCTTTCTTTTGTAAATACAATTAAGCGCTTAAGCGACAGAGTGGTTTACCATCTTTGCAAGGAGTTGCTAAACCATTCTGTCGCTTAAGCGCTTAGTTTTTTTTTTAAAGGAACCAAGCATCACACCAATAATGACAAGAAAACATTTGGGTGGGGGGTGACATCTCCAAAACAATGGGGAGGGATGGTAAATAGCCCTCTGCCATTAGTCCCTCCCCTTCAGAATCCTGCGATTCCAATCTTTCATTCCGACTTCCTCGACAAGCTTTGGTATCATGTTTTTTTCAAAAGAACCTCTTTTTATTTGGTGTCTGGAAAAAACGATTTCAAATGGGAACTAGGGTCATTTAATTCACTCAGCAATCTGATTCTTTTTATAGTGGGAATGGGGCCCGAGTCTCCTTCAGATCCTAACAGTTTGTTTATGGGATTTCAGTGGTCTCGCACTTCTTTGGGTGGTAGATAAGATCAAAAGTGTACCTATGCCACCATTTTATTTGGAAAGGGCCTCCTATCAAGGATATTTTCAAAGGTTTGTGTGTTTGTTTGTGTGTGTGTGTATGCACTACTCGGTTTCCATTAGCCATATGACAATTGAAAGAATGTATATAGGATGTGTCAGGTCAGGGGCATAGCTATGGGGGTAAAATAATGTATTATTAATGCATCTCTCAATGAAGGTCAGTTTCCACCTTGTTTAAAGAAAGTGGTGGTATGACCGCTACTGAAAAAAGCTTCTTTAGATCCCCTGAACATGAACAACTATAGACCATCTTCCATTTCTGTGTAAGGTAATTGAGAGAACAGTTGCCCTTCAACTCTAAATAGTTTTGGATTAAACTGATCCATTTCAAACTGGCTTTAGGACAGGATGTGGATTTGAGACTGCTATGGTTGCCTTGGTCAATTATCTTCATCTATGTATTGACAGAGGAAGTGTGACTCTCTTGGTACTTTTGGATCTCTCAGAGGCTTTTGACACTATTGATCATGACATCCTGTTAGAACGCCTGAGAGAGTTGGGAATTGGAGGCACTGCATTGCAGCAGTTCTGATCCTATCCCTTAGATAGATTTCAAAGGGTGACAATAGGGGACAGTTGTTCTTCAAAAAGAGAACTTAAATCTGGTGTCCCTCAAGGCGCCATTCTGTCCCCAATGCTTGTGTGTGTGTGTGTGTGTGTGTGTGTGTGTGTGTGTGTATGAGGCCGCTGGGAGAGATCATCTGGAGACATGGGGCAGGGTGTTATCAGTATGCTGATGACACCCAGTTATATTTCCCCATGCCTCTGATGACAACATTGACCAAGGACGGCTTCTCTTCTCTCAATGAATGCCTTAAAGCGATAATGGACTGGATGAGGAAAAACATACCTGAATTAGGAGTCTCAACAACGAGTACCCCTGTCTTATCTGGATTCAGTTTTAGTCTAAGGATAAATCAACTGGTCCTGGACAGGGACACACTCCCCTTAAAAGACTGTGTTTGCATCTTGGGAGTGCTCCTGGACTCGTCACTTCAGATGTCAAATCAGGTAAATGTGACAGTCAGGAGTGCTTGTTATCAACTGTGGCTGATACACCAGCTGCATCCTTTCCTGGAGCCAGGGCACTTGGTAACCATGGTACATGCACTGGTAACCTTATGTCTCGACTTCTGTAATGGGGCTATCCTTGTACCTAGTCCAGAAACTCCAATTAGTTGAAAACATGGCAGCCAGATTAGTCACTGGAACAGCTAGAGGTGACCACATAACACCTGTGTTAAAATGTCTTCACTGGCTGCCTATTAGTTTCCGGGCACAGTCCCAGGTGCTGATAAAGACTTTTAAAGCCCTTCATGGCCCGGGTCCAACGTATCTGTGGGATCACCTTCTTCTGTACAATCCGCCCTGTGCACTGGAAAAAAAAACATTGCAGACAAGAAAGACCGGGCTAGCTGTGGTCACCCAGAGGGCCTTATCATCTGCTGCTCCCAAATTATGGACTGGCCTGTCGGAAGAGATCCGAAACATTACCACCCTTGACAGCTTTAAAAAAACTTTAAAAAAGCTGTCAAGATGGATCTCTTCCAACAGGCCTTCCCTAATTAGTATGCTTGGTCACCTGTTGAGAGGAAACCCCATATAGGATATTCTAGGATTCCCATCTCTTTAGGATACCAATCTCTCTATTGTTAACTGATTGTTTTAATGATTGGATGTTATTTTATTACTGTCATGTGGTAATTTTACGTTATATGTTGAAGGGAGGGATAATGGGTTTTAACTTGTATTGTTGTACTGTCATGTTTTATCATTGTTTTAAGCTTCCTTGATCCTTCTGGAAGAGGTAGTATAAAAATAAAATTTTATTATTGTTATTGTTGTTATAAAAGCTTTGCCCCCCCCCCCCCCAAAATCTTGCTATCCCAATGAAGTTTTTCTTCACTCCAAATTTCTACAATTGCAGGGAATGAGAAATTGGAATTTTTTCACACCTAGAACTCTTATATTTGCTGTATACATATTCCCTTGATAACTTTGCCTACCTGTTTTCTTTGGAAGGCTGAAAGGTATTTCTAAATGTTCAGTTGACAGTTTAAGTTACGGTGATGGTAAGAATTTGAAGAGAGAAGTAAAATTTCATTTGGGATTCAGAATGCAAGCATTCTTCCCTGAAGAGTGCGTGTATGATTCTCCTCCTCTGTAGCCATACCCCAGCATCAGCTGTAGTTAGATTTTTTTTTAAAGTCAGATTTTTGTCCCCTTTGAAGAGACAGAATTGCAAAGATGCAATATGTGAAATGAAGCCATTATAGCTGCTCAGTTGAAGATTTTAGATGTGTGGCTGGCTTTGCTCTCTTATTTACTATTCCCTTTCATTTGCTTTTCAATACCTTGTCTGTTCTATCATTTAAGATTCAACAAGAGTTAATAAGGCCAGGCACTTTCTGCAAAAGAAACATTCATTTGGAACTTTTATCTTTTGTCTCTGCAATAGACTTTTTTTTTTCATTTTAGATTGGGAGGTGGAGAATCAAATTTTGGATTAATCTTAACAAATGTTGTTACGTCTTTATTGAAGTAATGTAAGCAGTAATTGTACAAATAATAGTGCTACAGAATGGTCTTGTGCTTCTAATTTATCTTTAGTGAAAAGAAATTTAAGAGTATTTATTTATTTATTTATTAAAATATTTCTGTCCCATTCTTTATCCAAAGCTCAGGGCAGTTTACATTGAAATCAATTTAAGACAATAAATGATAACAAAAAATTTATAAGATTAAAAGTATCTATTACATAGTTTCTCAATCAAAAGAAGCATCCAGAATGGAGGGAGCAATCTCCTTTGCTAAAAGGGTTGAAAAGAGTCAAGAGGGTATTGTAGATTTCCTTTTGCAGGAGGTTTTCCATTTACTGAATTTTTTACTCTTGGATTCTCCAGGATATCTTTACAGGATAGATGCTAGTCTTCTGTACCTCTCTGTTTATCTTTCATATGGGAGAAATTATGCAAGGGAGAAAGCTACTTTATGATCAGCTTCGGGGGACTGACTGTGTGATATGTCCTCTGGGTTTTTATTAGCATACCCTTTTTGTATGTGAAAAAGTTCAACTGTTGAAATAGCTAGCATTTCCTTTTTCCTTTAGGTCTTTGCCATTTCCTTCTGGTATAATTGGTTTTAAGGCAGTAGTCATTGCTTTTGAATCCAGATCTTTGTTATCTGCCTTAGAACGGATTGATTTCTTCTGGAGGCGCTGATATTGTATGCTGGTCACGATCTGTTAGTGTCTAGCTTATAATGCATTAGTAACACTATTAACAGTCAAGCCAAGTGCTTCCCTGAGAAGACCTTTGCAAAGTAAAACAAAATATAGCAACAACAACAACAAAGCCCCACACTAATTTCTGGATTCTCAGATTCCTGACACGCTTGTTACCAACAGTGATAGTGGCCTGAAAACAACAGCTGGAGCTCAGATGTGCTTTGTACATTCTATTACAGAGCAGCTCACTACCAGTTTTTATTTACTCAGCTATTTAAACTGCTGGGCCTCTCATGAAGACCACAAAATAAATAGGGTATTGACTCTGTTATGAATTCACAAGGTGACTCTGGGCTTTTCCTCACTCAGCCCTTTACTTGCAAAATCATTATCGTGTATCATATTCTTCATCTTGAGGGGAGAGTGCCAACATAACAATGGAACCAACTAGCAACAGTTGTGCACAAAAGAGAGGTATCTCTAGACTTGGTAGAATTACTAGGTTTGCAGAAGAAGTACAAACATCTTTGAGGAAGAATCCTAAGAGGAGCATCCCCCACAAAAGAAAATCCCACAGCCCCCACAAGGACATTGTATAGTGGACACAGAATGTTGTAGGTGGGGACAAGCTTATTAAAACCAGTGAGAAGGAAGAGAATAGCATGACTATGAGGTTGTCTGAAAGGGTCAAAAGGCCTGCGTTCCCCCTGTTTGGACAATGTAGACAAAACCCTGTGGCCAGATAGGGCCTGATCTTTCCAGGCCAGACATGGATCTGATGGATCTGGCCCAATCTTGGGGTAAAGGGGCCTTAACATGGGTCAAATTGACCCACTATTTGCCGTCAAGTTTCTTGGAAACTCCACTACAAACCCTGGCTGACCAGATGGACCCTGTGTACCCTTTACTTCCATCCATCATTGCTGTTGAATGGATCATCATCACCACATCTGATGCAGAAATGGAGAGCATGGCTATATGATTGCAGCCAGGAACCATTTTCTACATCAGACATGGTGACAGGAGTCTTTACCCATGCAACATGCAGCAAGATGGAGGTAAAGGGCATGCAGGAATACCAGGTCTGTAATGGGGGGAATGGGTAAGTGCATAAATACACACCCATTCCCATACATGATCTCAGACTGGCCCATCTGCTCAGCCCATTAGATAGGAGGAAGGAGAATGGTATATAGATGCAAAATGGTAGGAAAGAACTCTCTGGATAGAAAGAACTCTCTGATTTCATAGTTCAGACTTATTCTAAAATCTACCTCTCCACCCTGGGATAAAAGTCAGTGACGTTTTTAGAAACCAGAGAGAAAATTCCCTGTTAGAATGAGAGGGAAACCGAGGATAAAGTGTAGATCATGCCTGAGGATTTTTATTGAAACTTATTACCTTGTATCTATTGTTCCACTTTTCTGAGGTTTATTGGAGCCAACCTGAAGCAGCTAGCCAGAGCCTAACTACTATCTGAAAAATAGTGTATGCGCACTGGTGCAATTAAATTAAGATTGTGTGAGAATGAGAAAGAAGTACATTTTCCTCTGATTAATAAGGACTGTTATGTTAAGAGTTATAAGTCCCAGAGTTCCTTGTACATAGACAGGACAGGAGTCTACTTGGTGGGAAGGGCAAAAGAAAGAATTATAAGACAGTGGGAGGGATGGATTAGGAAAACACTGAGTAAGTGAATAATTCACTCTAAGTACCATG
Source organism: Sceloporus undulatus (assembly GCF_019175285.1). NCBI lineage: Eukaryota > Metazoa > Chordata > Lepidosauria > Squamata > Phrynosomatidae > Sceloporus > Sceloporus undulatus. The sequence goes on from NC_056525.1 coordinate 116,636,287, forward strand.
TTGATATAACTCTGGACAAAGTTGTTTCTATGTGCCTTCAAGTAAATTTCTGGCTTCTCGGCCTTTTGGCTAAGATCAAGAGTAGTTAGTGTGTGTAGTTTATATGATCAAGAGAAGTTTTGAACCTTTTGCTTCAGAGTTATAGTCCAATATACAAATCACTACACCACACTGGCTTTACTGAACATTTAAACACAGATGAAAAACAACCAATACAACTTGCTTTAGACTTCCTTTACTCCTGTCGCACATGATGCTGGAGCCTTAGAAAATGGAACCTCTAAATGTCCATACGTATCCCATGAAAACTTCCTGGTGAAATATTGTAACTGAACAAAATCAAGACTTCTTTTGAAAATAAATAGCTTATTAGCTAACTTAGCTTTGATATTGTTATTACACGAGCTTTATGAGAAACAACTGCAATTTATTACCAGTGAAGTGTGCATAACCTTATAGATTGTTGGTACACTGCAAGTGAAAGTGATAATGTGAAAGAAGTTTTACAAAGCTAGTAATTGAAAACTGCAGATGTTTTAGAATAGGGAAGACATCTTTTTATGGGATGTAATTGTTAAAATAAATGAGCCTTGTGGCCTAATGATAGCAGCCATGTTGATCCATTGGACGTATTTGTCCAAAAGCTACAAATAAGTCAGGAAATGTATAGGACTCTATGGCTGGGTGTTATTATTGTTGGGGAAATTAGCAGAAATTAGGATTCCTCCATATTGAAAGATGTTGTTATAATTTATACAAACATATTTCTATTTGCAATACCACCCCAGTCTTGAAAGATTTCAAGTTCATGTAAATAGGATTGCTAGTGAAGTAAAAGAACTAGAAGCAAATTGACCATTCACAATATTGAATTAAAGCACTGTGATCCCATTTTAACTACAATGGTTCCATCACATGGTATATTAGGACTGGTCATTTGGTGTAGCAAAGTTCATAATGCTATGGGCCACTAGACCACTCTGATTGAGAACTTTAAATTTGAAATTTGAAATGCTCTAACGTAAACTGTGATGCCTTTTGCTTTCTGTTGATTCACAGAAATCAGCAGGTGCAATTTAGCCAGGCATGAAGATCAACATGATTGCTTGTTAATGTCTCCTAATCAAGCAGATGCTGAAAAACAGAACTGGAGCTGTTGAAAATCTGGCAGATTTACTTGCAGATTATCCATTTGTTTAGAAATATGCTTTATGAACTAATAGGAATAATTATGCCTCCACATCACAGTGGCTTTTCTGATATTGCAAAAAACTGAGAATGTCAGACTACTCTGCTGCCTCACCAAAAAAACAAATCCCAGGATCCCCCAGGATAAAGTCATGGTGGTTAAGTGGTGTCAAACTGCTTTAATTTTTTGGTGTGGTGACAACCTAAGTGGCAACCAAGACTCCCCTCATCTCAGATGTAGAGAGCAGTAAAAACACTCTTCATATCCATGGATTCTTTATAATGGATTCCACTATCCACAACCTGAAAATGTTCAAAATAGGAATATAAATTCCCAAAAGCAAACCTTGATTTTGCCATTTTATATGAGGGAGATCATTTTACTATGCTATTGTATTAAATGGGATTTGAGCATCCATGTATTTTGGTATCTGCTGGTGGTGGTGGTGATCCTGGAACCAAACCCTAGGCAAATAACAAGGGTCCACTGTACTTGCTAGGTGGCAAGTCCCATATGTACCCCAGTCAGCTCTTTTTTCCCCTGATATGCACAGACTATGATTTTACTGTAAAAGACGTGTAAATTCAAACTGTTAGGCCTATAGCGTTGTGAACTTCACTACACACACACAGCTGCACACACCCTGGGGATACAGTAGTTTACATCTTATAACACATCCAGATAATAGTCAATTTTAAAAGATGGCATTAGATTATTTCCCTTCAAACTAGGAAATAGGGGAAAAAATCCAAGAAAATAACAGATGTGTACATTGTAGTAGTGATACATTTTATCCCCTCTTTTCCCCAGTATTGGGACACAAGACGGTTTGTATTTTCACAAAGGAAAGATGCAAGGGAATTTTCCTGGGCAAAAGCTTTTGTTTACTTTTGTCTCCTCTTGCAAATGTCTTCAAATGGAAATTCTAATCTTTATTGTGAGCAAAATGAACACTGGTAAATAGTGTATGTATTTGTGGTAGGTAGCTAAGGAGCCCATGGCATGCTTTGAGTGGTTAAAAGATAAGCCGCCTGGGACACCCAACTCTATCCTCCAAAGGGGACCAATGGAAAGATTGCCAAAGGCTGCTTGTTCCACATTACTCATCATCACTCTGCCCAATAACGGTAGCATCCATCATGTTAATAAGTGTGTACTCAAGGAGGCATGATCAGAATTTTGGCTCCACTATACTACAAAAACAATGACTAAAAGACTAGGCCTTGAGAAACAGTAGCCTGTTTATTAGCTATCATTCCATGAAAATCATGGGGTACAGAGCTAGGTCTGTCTCAGCACTTTGAGATTTCCTCTATTTGATTGCACATATAGCTGTGGTGACCCTAAGAGAATTTTCATAGTTTATATTGTGGCTATACTTTTATTAGGCTGACCCAAAAGGCACAAAAATCCTTGTTTAAGCTTTCACAGCACAGCTGCTGCTTCAGTTAAATATGGTTAAAGGCATTCAGATGAAGTATGGGAAATAAAAGTTGTGTTGAAACTGCAGAGTCTGCACATGTTCTTTGAGATATGAAGATGTGTCTGTAGATTGACAAAGCAGTTAACACGCCCAATGGCCTTGAACAGATAAGAAGAAACTCAGTCAATATGGTATGGTTCTCCATTTAAAAACACATATGAAAAATCTTGAAAGCTCAAGCATGTCTTTATCCAGTGGGTGATGCCCAAAGTCCTATTGTAGGAAGAGTTCGAGATTAACTTGGATGGTTGCCCTCCAAAGCTGCTGAAATGTTTTCTTCCTACCTTTGGGCCCATATAGTATGCTTTCTATACTTACATAGGCTTCTAGCTCTTAAAGTTTAATGGACTTTTTATGTCATAAGTGCTAGTCAGAAATTCATTGTCATCATTTCCCTGGGTAAGTATTTTAAGTCATCTTGTTTTAATGTTTAGACTGCTGGAAAGAGAGATAATGAGAGCTGCTGGTGGAGAAGAGAGTAAAATAATTGAGATGTGCACTAGCCTATCTCAAAAAGTGAATGTCTCCTTCATGTATTTTTGTTTTTGTTTTGGAGAAGAAAACCATATGTTTGTTGTGGTAGATAACTGTCTCAATCAGCTTTGAATAGTACCATTCTGTGAACATCACTACTTGAAGTGACTCACTGAGCTTCAAGCAATGAAATGTAATTAATCCAACTGCAGATGCAATAACAACAGTTATTCATATTGGCAATTTCTAGGGCTGAGCTGAATTTCTGTGTAAGAATTTTCAGCTCCAAATTTGAGTGTGTGGTGAAAGGGTGATCTCTAAAACATGAAGAGAGTGTAGGACATTTTTGAAGGGTTCCTTGTGGCTATATCATATGCAGTGGCATATGATAGAGTTCCCAGCCCCTTTACTTATTTTATTAACTGTGAGATAGCAGTGGAACATTTGGGGAACCACCATGTTGCATCTCCAGATAGTTACTTCCCCAAAACTTTTAGAGGGGGGTGGGTCATTCAGTAGGTGTAAAATGATGGCATCTGAAAGAATTCAACATTTTGTCATTTTCTTTGGCAATGACAATAACAGTGAAACAAATATGCTACTGTCAATTATAAGCTCCCCATCAATTCTGAAAACAGCTTTTTATGCATGAAAAAAAAATTAAAATGTTCCTCCATTTTTAAAACCTTTTTTTTGTACCCAGCAAATATGAGGAGAAATTTTACAACATTCCTTTATTATACAAGGAAGATACCTTTGTGCTGTCAAACCATGAAAATGATTACGCACTTAAACCAGCATTTATTGTGTATTTCACTATTACACTTTTAGTAATATTGAAAAGTGCTTCTGTTTTGGGGGTGGGTGGGGTGATTTCTGGCTCTTCAAAATTTCAGCTATTTTCTGTCCAGGTTTTGTGATAAGGAAAATAGCTTTTCAAAAAAAGAAAAGCATAAGTCGATTTTTAAAGCTCCTTTGAATTACATGGTATATGAGCATGCAAAGACCTTTGTCTGTGTAAAGTCGAAGGCTTTCATGGCTGACAACCATAGTTTTTTGTGGGTTTTTCGGGCTATGTGGCCATGTTCCAGAAAAGTTTCTTCCTGACGTTTCGCCATCATCTGTGGCTGGCATCTTCAGAGAATGCTTTGCCTGGAAAAAATTGGGTGTATATATACTGTGTGAGCCTGGGAATGCAGGAGTGATTTGCATGTATCTTGTTCTGTGCTGATGGCCAGCCTCATAAATATTCTTTCCATCACTACTCACCAGCCTCAGCTGCTGAAATCTAAGTAAGATTCTTGTTAATAATCATGGTGTCTAGCCAGTACTTCTCAAATGGTGGAGCAGGACTACTGGAGAGGCACAAGAGTGGCTCATGGAGGGCATGAGACTTGGAGGCTCTGATCCCTTCTCCTCTTCCTCCACCTCCTCCCCAACTTTTTATGTGTCAAATTTACACATATGTTGAATTAAATATTAAATTTACTTAAATAAAGGCAAAAATCACGCCCGTCATGACTGGATGCGAACAGGTGCGCACCGGGGGATGAAACGGGGCCTCGTGGAGGATAATAATAATAATAATAATAATAATAATAATAATAATAATATATTTATATACCGCCTTTCCAGAGATCAAGGCGATTTCACAACACAACACATATAACAATAAAAACCATTAAAAACATCATAAAAACAAATCATACAGTAAACAGTCTCACGCTAGCTCAACAATGCTGCTGAGAGGAGATAGGAAGGGAGTACATCAGGGGTCATCAGGGGTCAGGGTATGCCTGCTGGAATAGGTGTGTTTTTAACCCCTTTTTAAATTGTTCCAGTGAGGCGGCCGCTGGATGTCTTCGTGTGCAGTAAACTCCGTTTTCTGCAGAGCGCGTGCGCACATGAGCGTCCTCCTTCAGTCCCCAAAACGTTGAAAATTGTGAGTGCGATAAGGTCCATAGTTTGTATGCTAAGTTGAGGGGGGGGGGCAATGTTCTCATGTAGATGTGTAGGGATGTCCCAAGGGTAAACAGTTTGAGTAACCACTGTATTAAGCTAGTCCCCCCCCCCAAGTCCATATTTATTCATTCATTTTATATATTGCATTTGTACGCATATGTGCCTTCAAGCCATCTGTTGACTTATGACGATCCCATGATAGCACCTAATGTTCATTGCTAGTCTACCATCCAACTAACCAGCTCTAACTCTTTTTGGCTCATAAGAGCAGATGGGATCTGGTACCTTCCGGGGATTTAGGCCTACATATTTTATTACATATTTTTAAATCATTTTTAAAAGAAATAGAATGGACTATGAGCAACTTGTTTGATGGGAAGGTGGTGGTTTTATTCCTCCATTTTGATAGTGTTTGCAATCCCAAGAGGATTTGCCAGTACAAAATTGACTCTTGGATCCACCACCATTGCCTGTCCCAGGACTAAAGGATCATGTGAGTGTAGTTACACAATGCTTGCAAATCGAAATGTTGAAGAAGCATATTAGTGACTATGAAAAAAAAGTTTACTGCCAATAATTTTTTAGACAGAGTATATACAGCAAAAATAAGGTATGTGTGAGAGAAATAGAACAGGCAAGATAAATGCAATTTTTCTAGTTGCAAATAATCAAAATATGAAGCTGTGAATGAGCAGGACTGCCGATGAGGCAGAAAAAGAACAAAATCTCAAAATGAATTCTGGAGGAACTACTTAGCATATCTGCAGTGTAAGCTACACAGTGTCTTTCTTTACTGCTTTAAAGTGTCTTTCACACCTAGTTCTTTCAAAAGCAGTTTATCTGACCACAGATTGAAAACATCAAGAGCTCATACTTTTTGATGTGACAATTTCAACTAAGTCACAGGTGGAAGGAAGACAAACAGTGTCATTTGGTAATCCTTGCAACAACCATGTACAGTAGGTCAATATTATGATCTTTTTATTGAGGAAAAAAAGCAAATTGTTTCCCTGGGATCATCTGAGTCTATAGCTGTTGAAGGAATTGAAATGGTAATTAATACTCCAAGTTTGATGGTGATCCATTTCATTCAACTGCAGTTACAGTATGGGTTCATCCTGATGCTTTTGAATGTCTGGTTTTGCTGTCTAGGGCCACTTTTAGTCATAGATCCCAGAAGGGAGGCAAGATGAGCTTAACCCCCACCCACCCACCCTCCCATAAGTGCAGGACCCTGCAATGATCAAGCATATTGGCCTATCCAGACTATGTACATGACCCCCCTTGGGGTTTTCACTCTGCAATAAACTAAATCAGGAATTCCAAAACTTTTTCAGGCTGCCACCCCCTCTTCTCTTAGGTAACAACCTTAATGTTCACACAATGCCTATTTCTTAATATTAGGTCTACTGTTTGTGCAGCAGCCACCCACCCAGTGGCATCTCCCACCTCAGCCTCTCATGTGTGAATAGAGCAGCAGCAATGGTGGGAGAGCCCCAGATCTTCTCCTCAAGCTTTCCTGCATCAGCAATACAGGAATAGGAAGGCCTGCTGGCTAGCTGGCTGCTCAGTTGCTGCTTCCAGAGTGACTGGATGCAAAGGAAGTGATGACCAAGAAGTCTCTCACCTACATTGGCCTTTGCCATAAAAGTATTGGAGATAAGAGGCTTCTCAGTCACTGTCTACTCAGTTGTTGCTCCCTTTGAACGCAGTCACTCTGGGAGCAGCAACTGAGCAGCTGAATGGGCAGCAACCTAGAAGCCTCTCACCTGTTCCAGCCTTGCAACAAAGCTTCTGTGGGTGAGAGGCTTTTCAGTGCCTTCTCAGTTTCTGCTTCCAGAGTGGCTGGGTGCAAAGGGAGAAGCTTCTCCCCACTGAGGAAGGATTCTCAGGGGCTCTACAGATAGACAAGAAGGGGTGGCGAGACACTGCCCCTTTCTACCCCGGATTGGTGCCACGGCAACTGCATGCCACAGCACCAATCAGGCCTCCGTAGAGTACAAAAAGGAGCCGGAAAAACCAGCTCCTTTTTGTGCCCTTGAAGGGGTGCCACAGCTGCCCCTGCATGGCAGTGCCAAAGAGGTATCACCATGGCATGTGCTGTTTGAAAGGGTACACACCAAGATGGCGCCAGGGCAGCATGGTAAGCGCTTTGAGTATGGCGATGCTGAGCCCTCACCCCACCCACAGGCCGGTGCTTTTCACTGGTCTGTAAAGTCATCTTCCCCAGGACATAGGGGAGCATAGCCAGCTTGAAACTTTTCTCCCCAGTGGGGAAGAACTTTCAATCCAAGGGAAGTATTGAAAGAAAGGAGCAGCAGCAGTGCAATTCCAACCTGCTAGGCAAGGCCTGGAAAAACTCATAAAGCTTAAGCAGGATCCCAAATGTGAAAGCTCCTTTTTGCTGCTGCTTCTGCCTCACCAACATGTGCTCTAACTTCTCATGCCCACCATGGTACTAATGGCTGCTGGTTTCCCTTAACTATTTTGTCAATACTTTGACTGAAGCCCCTCTGCTGCCCCCTTTTCGCTCACTGCCCTCCTGAATCTTTCCACCCTCAGGGGACATATTGCCCACATTGGGAATCACTGTACTAAATGATAAAGAGCAGCAGCAGCAGCAACAAAAATTAAGACAGATACTGCAGTTGAGCCCTCCCAGGAATAACAAAGGCTGCATGCAATCTGTCCTGTATACATATAATTGGGAAAAAGCTACACTGGATAGATGGAAAGGATTTCTAAGTATTTGTTGTGCTTGCAAAGTTGTTGGCACCTAGGATATTTGAATGATAGTGGATGGGATACAAAATTTGCCCTCCTCCTGATAGTTGTTGTGATGGCCCAAGGTTCTTATCACAGCATGACTCTTTGTTTGGTTGTTTTTTTTTAATAAGGCAAGGATGGGTTTACTCCTGGAATAGGAAAATGTTGTAGGGGATCTGGTAGCAGCCATTTTTAAATGTTATTTTACTATGTGTGCTAAGAGGGAGGGTTGAACAAAAAAAAACCAACGATGCTGTTACTCAGAGTAGTCCTTGAGTGAACTGAATCTTCAAATTTCCTATATTTTTTTCTTTTTTGTTTCTACTTATGCTTTGAAGCTAGTTTGCTTCAATACTTTAGGGCTTAAGTACACACATGGTCTCAGACATAGTATTTTAGAGTTGGAAGGAATTACAAGGTCCACTGAATTCAGGAATTCACAATTAAAACTTTCCTTAGAAGTGGACCTTCAAACTCTGCTTAAAGGCTTCCAACACAGGAGAGTCAACATCTGGAAAGCCACTCCTGATGTAAATTCATGCAGAAATAGCAATGTCAGACATGATATATTGCTTAGGAAAAAGCAAAGAGAGGAACTGTCATTGCTTTACTACCAAGTTAGAGTGTCTCTTAGCATGGAAATAATGGACCCATCCTCTTGTTTATAGTAGCTGGGAGAACTATATTTGCATTAGCTTTGAAACTCAGGTCTTGACCACACTGGTCTATTAGAGATCCTTCCATAGTGTTTGTGAGATTTCATGTGTTAGTCCATTCCCTGCTGGCTCCTTTCCAGAAAAGCCATTAGATTCTCTTTTCTGTCCCTTTCATTGTCAATACAGCACAACAATGTCCCCCTTCCTAACTGAAAAGTTGGTAGTGGGTGAAATGGGCACCACAGGTGGAGTTAAAGTTGAATTGTAAATTCCACAAATATAAAACTATTAGTCTTTTCTCTCTCTCTCTCTTTCTTTCACTTTCACTTTGTCTGTTTTCCTCTACTTCTTCTATGTATGTTTTGCAGAGTACTGACAATCTCCTCCTAGCAAAACTGTGACATCCCATTTGACTATGGCATTTAAATGAAATTTTGAATAAAAGGAATACTTCTGTTTTAATTTAGCGTATTTATAGTCCACTTTTTAGGTGGTGTCCAGAGTAAAATAATAACAATAAAATGAGAGAGAACCATGATTCATAATCACTAGACTAGCACATTAGACTAAAGAACAGCAGCAACATAGGCTTAAAGTAAAGCTAATTCAATCACAACAGCTCCGAATCTCAAAAATCAGAGGCACAAAAACACTGATAAGGAAAGGCAGCCTGGGACAGATGGATGTTTAAGACCCAACTGAAGATCTTCACTGGAACAGTTATGCATAGTTCTGTTGAAAGGAAATTCCATAGTAATGGGGCCAGCATTGAGATGGACCTCTGTCTCCCAACTCTGCATCATATCATGTTCCTCAAGGAAGCAAACAAAGATAGAAGTACATCTTGATTCCCTTATCCTGAATTCAAAATCTGAAATATATTCCAAATACAAAACATTTTCCATGGCTAGCTGAGACAGTGAAACTTTTACTTTCTGATAGTTCAGTGTACACACATTTTGTTTCATGCACAAAATTATTAAAAATATATTGTTTAAAATTACCTTCCAGCTCTGTTTATAAGGTGTTTATGAAATATAAATGTATTTTGTGTTTAGACTTGGGTGCTATCTCCAAGATACCTCATTATGTTCATATAAGCAAATATAGGTATTGCAAATCCCCCCCCCCCCAAAAAAAAATCCCTAATCCAAAACATTACTGGTCCCAAGCATTTTGGATAAGGAGCACTCAACCGGTAGAAAGATTCAGTCTCTTGAAATTGGCTTTGTATGATTTTTGCCTTCAAGTCATCTCTGACTTATGGTGAGCTGAGGAAAACCTATCACAGGGTTTTCTTGATAAGTCTCTTCAGAAGGGGTTTGTCATTGTCAGCCTCTGAGGCTGAGAGACTGTCCAAGGTCAGCAGTGGGTTTTCATGGCTAAGCAGGGATTCAAACCCTGCTCTTTAGAATCATAGTCAACTCTCAGACCACTACACCACACAGGCTTGTTGAAAATAGCCTACAGTCACTCATTCAAATAAGCAAGCAAGTGTTGGTGGTGCCCAAGGGAAAGCCCTGGATGTTGCATTGGGTATTTCTTTTCAGGACAGGCATCTTTAGATGAGGGGGTAAAAGAGGTTGCTGTGGGAAACAGGGATGGGAGACTGGAAATACAGCATTAAGGCTCAGTATGGATGTGATGATTTGGTTAGGAAAGAGCTGATTGATCAACTCAAATGTCCTTTACATCTTTTACAGCCTTAGTTTGCTTGACTTTCTCCAGGATACATTGTGTGATCTTATCACAAGACAGTATCAAAACTATACTCTTGAGCCAGGGCCCTGCATTGTGTGCAAGTACAATATGTCCACTCATTCAAGTACAAATGAAGCCTTGGCAGATTGCAAACAGAACAGGTGGCATGTTTAATTTATTCATTCTTTCTCTGCCCAGAACACAAGATTTATGGGCTCCCCACTAAAGCAGACACTGTTTGAGAGAGAAGTTTTATTACCACCATTTCAATTTTGGCCATTTACCTCAGATAAAGTCACAAATCATCATGGTTTGTGTCTAGGAGTTATTGATTAGGAGATAATTCTTGTGTAACACATATTCTTAAGGTCATACAAAGGTTTATGCAACTGGGGTGTTTTGTCAATGTATACCATCCTATCTAGGGAGTAATAGAAAGATTATTTAGGGGGGGGGGGGGTCATAATAGAGCTAGATTATGTACACTGTCCTCACTCTATCTTGTATCCCTAAGGCAGGTCCCCAAAAACAGCAAGCTGTGTTGATCCAAATCAACAGATGAGTTCTAGAAGTTCAATCATGGCAGGAGCATTGGGATCTCATTGCTTATTGAGGAGCAATTCACCCAGTATGCTTCACAGTAATACCATTCAGCTACTGTGAAGATTCCGGCTAAACTGACAAAAAACAGAGAAGCCTGGGTTTGGGAAGCTTGCAGATGAAGTTATGATTGAATTATGACTTTTATTCTAAAACTGCATCTGTTCCAGCTCTTCCTCCACTGCACCACTGGGCAAAAGGGCTCTGTTGAGTCTCTCTCTCTCTCTCTCTCTCTCTCTCTCTCTTTCTCCTGTGAACAGAATTTGACTGGGTAACACTTTTTTTATTGGAGCTGAGAAAATATACTTTTTTATTCGGGCCTAAAGGAAACATACACAGCCACTGTGTAAGGTTTAATGTAGTCATCATTAGACCTTCTGACAAACAAAGTTTATGCAGCTCCAGCATTTTGCTGCATCCTCTTTTGTGAGCTCAAGGACTGTACCATTCCTTCGAGATTGAAAACCCAGCCTTTGTGTGTGTTGTGAGGGATGCCATTCTGTCAAAAAATGTAATTGCTAGTTGAAACAGAGATGAGATAAATGAAAAACATAATTGAAAGATAGGTAAAAATTTGAGGAAGCCCATAAATGCACACCCCAATATGGAGTGGAAATGGAAAACCCATCTAATTAGACCAGGACATCATGTATTTAAAGTGATGCTCACTACAGATTCCATGTGGCATTCATCCCACAATCATTGGCACCTACAGTGTAATTATTTGCATTGGTTACATTGTTAGTGCTAAAGTCTCTGAACAGCAAGGGTAAAAATATTTGGAATTGAGGAAGGGGCGGTGGAGAAGAGAAGTACTGTGAAAAGAAAAGGAGATTGAAAAGTGATGTGTTCACACCTATTTGTCAGCTGAAAACACCTCCAGAGTGATATAACTTAAGAAAATATGTAAGGATATAAAAATCAGAACCATTTCAATGACGCTAGGGGTAAAGTCAGAAAAGCTAAGCACAGAATGAACTCAGGCTTGCTAGAGAGGTTAAGAACAATAAAAGGGCTTTTTTGGATATGTCCGCAGCAAAAGGAAGAAGAAGGAAACGGTAGGGCCACTGCATGGAGAAGATGGCAAAATGCTAACAGAAGACAGAGAAAAGGCGAGAATTACTCAACACCTTCTTTGCCTCAGTCTTCTCAGAAAAGGCAAAGGGTGCTCAACCTGGGATAATGGAGCAGAGGACAGGATAGGGGCTTTCAATACAGAATAAGAAAAGAGATAGTAGAGGAACACCTTATTAATCTAAATGAATTTAAGTCTCGGGACCAGATGAACTCCATCCAAGGGTATTAAAAGAACTGGCAAATATAATATCGGAGCCATTGGCAATAATCTTTGAAAACTCCTGGAGAACAGGAGAGATCCCGCAGACTGGCGGAGGGCAAACGTTGTCCCCATCTTCAAAAAGGGGAAAAAGAGAGGATCTCAACAATTATCGTCCAGTTAGTCTGACATCAGTACTAGGAAGATTCTGGAGCAGATCATTAAACAGAGAGTCTGTGAATCTAGAAGGCAATGCCATAATCACAAAAAGTCAACATGGGTTCAGAGAAACAGTCATGCCAGACAAACTGATCTCTTTCTTTGATAAAATTACCAGCTTGGTAGATGAAAGGAATGCTGTGGATATAGTTATTTGATTTCAGTAAGGCCTTTGACAAAGTTCCCCATGACATTCTTGCAAACAAGCTTGTAAAATGTGGGCTAGACAAAGGATGTTAAATGGATCTGTAATTGGTTGACCGGCCGAACCCAGGGTGCTCAACAATGGCTCCTTTTCATCCTGGAGGAAAGTGACCAGTGGGGTCCCACAGGGCTCTGTCTGGGCCCAGTGCTATTCAACATCTTTATCAATGACCTGGATGACAGAATTGGAAGCATACTTATCAAAATTTGCAGATGATACCAAATTAGGGGGAATAGCTATACCCCAGAGGACAGGATCAAGATTCAAAATGACCTGAATAGACTAGAAAGCTGGGCCAAGCTAACAAAATGAAATTCAACATGAGAAATGTAGGTATTGCACTTAGGTGGAAAAATAAAATGCACAGATATAGGATGGGTGACACCTGGCTGAATGAAACTACGTGTGAAAGGGATCTAGGGTCCAAGTAGACACACCAGTTACATGAGTGAACAGTGTGATGCGGCAGCTAAAAGGCCATGCTATTTTAGGCTGCATCCATAGAGTATAGTGTCTAGATCAAGAGAAGTAATAGTGCCACTGTATTCTGCTGGTCAGGCCCCACCTGAATATTGTGTCCAGTTCTGGCGCCACAATTCAGAAGGACATTGAGAAACTGGAGCGTGTCCAAGGAGGGCGACAAAATGTGTGTGAAAGGTCTGGAAACCATGCCCTATGAGGAACGACTTAGGGAGCTGGGGATGTTTAGCCTGGAGAAAGAAGGTTAAGAGGTGATATGATCGCCCTGTTTAAAATATTGAAGGGATGTCATATTGGAGAGGAGCAAGCTTGTTTTCTGCTGCTCCAGAGAACAGGACCCGAACAGGACATGGATGCAGCTGCAGGAAAGAGATTCCACCTGAACATTAGGAGAACTTCCTGCAGTTGGGCTGTTCGACAATGGAATGCACTCCCTCGGAGGGTGATAGACTCCTTCCTTGGAGGTCTTTAACAGAGGCTGGATGGCCATCTGTCAGGGATGCTTTGATTTGGATTTCCTGTGGCAGGGGGTTGGACTGGTGGCCCTAGTGGTCTCTTCCAACTCTATGATTCTTGATTCTATGTTCTATTTGTTATGGTACTACTTGATCCTCCCCCCTCACTTTGCACCAGAGTAATCTGTAGTCATTCACTCCAATGCCAGTGGGATTTGCCTCCAAATCAGTGTGTTAGTTTACAGTCTTAACATTGATCTTAGACACCATGCTTGTTTCTGGATTTGTTTCATTTCTCATATTGGGTCTTTTCTTAGCTTGTATTGATTGAATTTAAAGAAGGCTTTCATATGTTTGCAAAGGAAGGTTGTCAGATACAACCTCTCACTTCTGTGACCGTACTTCAATGCTAACCAGAGGCTGTGGACAGACGTATAGCACAGAACATTTTCTATGTCAGAACTGTATTTTTGGCACTCCTTTAATTGATGAGACTATGGGACTTAATGATGAGATGGACAAACATATTGGGTTCTTTTTTTCTTACTTTTGTCTTGATTTTTATTTTTCAAGGGCCCGTTACAAAATGGGCCATATAGTACGTGCAGAGCGCGTACTAGGGTTAGGAAGGGTGGTGCTTCCACACCCCCTAACCCTACTACACACTCTGCGTGCACAAAATGGCGGCAGCTGTTCCACACAGCCGCCGCATCAATAACGTCACGACCCCGCCACCTCCAAACGAGGTGGGTGGCGTGGTTGTGAGTATTGGGGCTGCGCACGGCGCTATGGGCCCTTTGTGCGACCCCAGTTTCGGAGCTCATTCCTGCTTTGCGTCGCTGGGCGCAGCCTTCGACAGCTGCGCCCAGCGACGCAAGGGAGAAAGGGGCCAAGCGGCCCCTTTCTCCTCTCCCTGCCACTGCGGGGTGTCCTTGGGGCTTGAAAGCCCCAAGGACACCCCTTCCCGGTGCGGGGAAGCCGCCTTTTGCTGCTTCCCACAGGCTGCAAAGCAGCGGATCAGGGCCTCGGAGGCTGCCGGTCTGGCAGCTGAGGCCCCGATACACCAGGGAAAGGGGCGGGTGCAGCAGGCCACCCCAAACGGGCAGTCTGTAACCCGCCACAATATTTATTTTTAATCTGCAGTTCTTTTCATCCTATTTATGAAGAACTTTGAACTTTGGGCAGGTGCATACCAAAACAAGAATTAAATGAAATTCTGACCTATCCATATTGGACAGATGAGGTTTGGTTCAAGCATTTCCAATGCTCTTTGCCTAAACAGGCAAATCTGTCATTTTCTCCCATATTCTTTGAAAAAACAAACTCAAATTCTGCCCATCCTGTTTATGTAAAAACTGGCAGGTTCTTGTGAAACCAATGAGCCAATGAAGTCCTCACACTTTCCTAAATGGAGAGAGGAGAATGATGTGCTGAATGCAGAGTAGCCATCAGCATTAGCCAGGGGTCACCTTTAATGCTCTGGGCCTCTCTCAGCTGCTTTGCTCTCTTTGAATGAACAGATAAGAGCTATTTCTATCTTACTCATTCTTCCTTTCAAACATCCTCTCCCCTTGATTCACTCTTCTCCCTGGCTCTTCTTTTACTCCTTGCTTGCTTTGTTTCTTCTGCTTCCTGCTTTGGACTGAATTAACAGGTTGCTGCTGTTTATTCCTTTTTAGAAGATCTCAGTTGTCTTTGAATTTCTTCCTAATAGCAAGAGCCAATCCTATCCTCCTCACTTTATTACTAATATGACATAAGGTTCCTAAGGTGATACAGCTGTGTATAACATCAACAAGTTGCTCTAGTTCAGTAATATTCCCCCAAAAAGTGAAATTCTCTCTACAGTAGAGGTTGTTTTACATTCTGCAGACAGAGTGCCATGAATAATTCCTTTGGAGGATTTGCTTGAATGTTTAAGGGGTGGCAGGAAATCATTACACTGTAACTGTTTAGTTTGAATAGCCTGATTCAGAGACTCTTGAATGGTGGCCAGCAATTCATGGACTTTGCAGAAGGAACTGTAATAGTATGGAAGCCTCAGAA
The DNA here is from genome assembly GCF_019175285.1 of Sceloporus undulatus. NCBI lineage: Eukaryota > Metazoa > Chordata > Lepidosauria > Squamata > Phrynosomatidae > Sceloporus > Sceloporus undulatus. The sequence continues at coordinate 116,651,799 of NC_056525.1, forward strand.
GTTAGAGAACAAAACTCTGCTAAGGGGACTTCCTTTTCAAAGCTGCTGGCTTCCATCCACCAGTTAATAGGTATGCAAATTTAACACACACACCATCATCATCATTGGTGACTGTGAATCAATGAAATTCTGCCACACTGTTAAATTTCAATTTGGACTTTGCTGTCTTGCTAGGGTCAAGATAGCCAGCAATCTCTAAGCACACCATGGATAACAATTGTCCATGAAAATGAGCACCCTTCATTCTGTTATAATTTATTGCCTCTTTGTCCTATACACTTATTTCCTGTGTATGCAAAACAGCTTTTGTTGTTTCAGGAACCAAAAAAGAAGCCATTGGGTAATTGGCAGGGTTCTGCCACATAAGTGGAAATAAATATACTGATAAACAAAGACATTTGTAGTTAAGGGAACTGCCTGAGTGTTCCACTTCTCCCCTCCCCTGCACGTATATAATAGCAGACAGGCACTGCTTTCAGTTCAATGTTGATTCTTCACATATCAGTACATAATTATTTATCCTCACAGGTTTTTTCTATTTCATTTTTTAAATCCTGGGTAAATGCAGAACCAAAGCAATCACTAATTAAAATAGGGGGAAAAAACAGTTCCAATCATAAAGGCATTTGTTAAGAAGTAGGTTTTGCTGAAAACCAAGTAATTTGTCCAGGATAAGAGTAGTGGTTAGTAAATGAAAGCATTCATTTGAAGCTTTCATTGCAACGTTTCTTATAATCATAGAATCATTGAGCTGGAAACCTTTTAAGCCTTCAATTTGAACCTCCTGCTTCACATACAAAATTCAGTGCTGGAAAATGTCCAAGCAGATAGCTGCCCACCAAAGATCTCCAGCAAAATCCACTGCTCCACTAAGTAATGGGTTCCATAGAGGAAATGCTCTTGCAATGATATTTCTCTTAATGTTAAATCAGAACGCATCCTTTAACATTATGATGTTGCCTTTAATGTTCATCCATAACCATTAAGCCCATTAGTCCCTTGTTGGATCCAACCCAGCCAAAAGTAAGCACTGTTTTTAAGATATTCAATTCAGTTCCAGTGGCAGCATAGTAATGAACATCTAAATTCCTTTCTGGCCATAATCCATTCTTTTGTCCGTGGGAACATTCTGGCTAGGCCTGGCAAGGACAGACAAGTCAGGGTCATGAATGGGAAATTTCTTAGTGGATCACATTTCATTATTAGTCTTAACTCATCAAGGGACTAATCCAAGTGAGGGTTGCTATAATGAATGTAGAAGACTGATTCTTCATCATGAAGAATTGTACAGGGTGATGTCCTCTTCTATCAGCTGTAGCAGGAGTGGTCAAAGTGTGATCCTAGGGCTGCATGTGCCCCCCTTAGCTGTTTTAGTGGACTTTGACCTTTCTAGACTCCACTAATGGCCATTTTCCTATCAAAATGAATGAATTGATTATTTTGTAGGAAACCTACAGGAGCAGCAATTTGCCTTTTGAAAAAGTTGCAGGATGCCCTGCATGGGTTAATATCAATAACTATCCATTTTTCAAAACCTGAAGAGGATATTCAGGCTATATATATATTCACTTTTTGACAATTTGTACAACACCCAGGTAACCCCTGGGGCAGATGATTGCTTCCCAGAGCTGCCACAGTTGCCCTCTCTTGAATAATGAACACGTTCTTTGGCAAGAAAATTGCCTTGTTAGGGCTCTCACAAAGAGAGATGAAAATGGAACAGTTTGTGAAAAGTGGTTGTCCTTCATTTTATTCAAGCATTATTTTTTTTAAAACGCATATGTTAAAATAACTGGAGATGCTGGTGTTAGGAATGGGATAAACATTCCAAAATATGTTTAAAAATGTGTTTTTGAGTGCTAGGAAAAAACAGTGAGGAGAATCCTGATAAAAAATATTTTTAGTTGAGTTACTGCTTGCAAATTTTGAATGTGTATTTTTGTGTAGCAAGCAAAATTTTCAGTACAGAAAAACCTCCCCATAGAAAATAATGCCTGTATAGAAATATTAATTTCTTCATAAAACAATGATCTTTTCTTTGCATTAATTTGTATTTTATTTGGGGAAAAAGTGTGAATTTCGTGCAGAGTAAATCCCAAACTACGCGGAAAACAATTTCTCTGCTCAGAAAATGCAGGTTCCGATATTAAAAAGTGTGAATTTTTGCTTAGTAAGTCATAAACTTCAAATACTGTGCAGTTTGCAAATAATTTCTCACAGAAACAAGACAATTACTAAAAGTACTTGTTTCTTCATTGAAAAAGGGAATTATCAAAGACTTACACTAGTACTGGTGATATCTAAGATGTTATCAGATGTAATTGGTATCATATGGGAAATGTATTTAGGATGTCGTTTTCCCACCCTAACAGGTACTTCTGGCAGAAGTGTCTTTAGATATGGTTAAAATATATTTGAAGGCCTTCATAGAGTTTGTGTTACTTTATTAAATAGTCACTTGTGGATGAGAAACATTCAAATTAACCCAGGACCATATCTGAAAAACTTCTAGTTATAAAACTGTAAAATCTTATGGGTTCTTGGAGTTCCCAGCTGGCCTCAGTCTTTTCAGGCAAACTGAGCATTCACTGTGGAGAATCAGTGCTTAAGACGTAAGTCCTAAGCCTTAGGACCTGCGGCAGTGCAGCTGCTCTTACTTCACAATTGGACTGTGTTTGTCTTTGTGTGCTCATGGATTAAATGGTGCAGCTTGAATCATCTTCCTTTGGAAAGGTGCACAACAGTGCACCAAGTTTTGCTGTCAGTGGAGATGTAGAAGCATCCTGAGAGTCTGCCCAAAAGGGCTGCACATTTGCCAGGTCCCCAGTCCCCAGCATTTGCAACCTTTTGTGAATTCCCAGATTGAGCAACTACGTAAAGCTTGACGTCTGAAACAGATGACTTGTTTCTGCTATCTTACTATGCCTGCCACTCTACATGATGTTCTCAGAATGATAAGAAAGACAATGAATGTAGCAATGGATGTGCAGTGTCTATTGCTACTAGGGATAATAGTACTGCAGGTCCCATCATCCTTGGCAAGAAAAGAAATCACACCTGTATTATCAATCCCCAAATAAGGATTCTGGAATCTATCATCCAAATCCTTTTTACCCACCAAATGGAAGTAAATTGTTGGGTTGTGGAAGAAAGGGAAGGAAATATCATGGGATGCAGGAGAGGCAAAAAGGAGCTATTGAAGGAGGTACTGAACCACAACAGGCCTTTCATGTAATTGTCAACTGTAAACTCCTTTCAAAAAGATGGCGAGGTGCTAGCTTCATTTGGTTTCTCTCACTGATCATTATTTTTATTAGCTTTTACCCAAAAACATAAAAAGCAGAAAAGAATCAAGCTCCAATTTCATTTCTGTCTCTTAAACTTGCCTATTTCTTTTCTTTCTTTCTTTCTTTCTTTCTTTCTTTCTTTCTTTCCTTTTTTTTTTTTTTTTTTTTTTTTTTTGGCAAAATTCCCCAGATTTTCTGATCCCAGAATATTCCATTATTGACTAAATATTGACTGAATATTCCAATATTGGATAAATATTGACTGAATACTGTACCTTTCTACACCTGATATGCAATATACCTTGGTTTCAGTGTTCAAAGTTTCACCATAGATGTTTTGACAATACATGTTAGATGTTATTTAACATAATTTAAGATCAAGCAGAACTTGATTAAACATGAAATGGTATTTAATATTAGTATTTTTCTGTTGACAGATCATGAAGCTTCATATAATATGCTTGCTGAGATTAAATCATTCAAGAGACTGAAAGTGGTCCAAATCGCTCAAACACTGGGGAAAATTTTTCATATGAAAAAAAAATCAAAATATAAATTAAATTTTGAAATGAAAAGATTAGAATTCAAGAATAGGAACCTGAGAACAAAAAGAAGAACAACAAGAAGGGGAAGTGTGCTTGTCTTGGGTGTTTAAATCTTCTGTATCCTTCTGTTTTGGCCAAAAGTCTTCTGGAGCATCTTACAGAATTAGAAGTAAGATGTTCCTTTTACTCAGTCTCACAATCTAATAAATAAGACACACAAGGAAAAGTAGATGGGAAGGGAGGAGACAAAATAACACACCTGTTCTTAAAGCTACACTTATGACCAGCAAGGGTGGAAACAATTTGGGTAATTTGAATTAACAGGAAGGCCAAAGGGAGCTGGTTTCTTAAACAGGAAAGATGACATAGTCCTGAATCTCCTTTCTTCTCGGTTGTGAGATATGATGGAATAACTGCTGTTAAGTTTCTTAAGTTGCAGCTGAATATATATTTGCCTGGAAATCAGTCCCTGGATTTACAGTGAATACACATCTATAGGACTGTGCTGTGGCAACGGTCTGTCAAATGTCTTTTTCATATAACTCACTTTCCCATTAACTGCAGAGATTATGAGTCTACCTTTGTGATGCCCATGATCTGTATCTGATCCCATCCGGGGAAATTAAGCAGCATGTTAACTTGCTTTGTCCTTATGTCTGAAAAGCATAGCTCAGATGTAGTTGGGAAGAACTAAGGATTTGTTTTGTTTTCAGTGCAAACTTTCTTAAACATTAGAGTTTAAACTCCATGGCAGCGAGAATACTTTCTCCAAAGGATAATGCATTGCCCCCCCCCCCCCATGACTTCCTGTTCTTCTAAAGTGCTGGTACCCAGCCACTAATAGTGGCCATATTTCACATGAGAGGTAGTTCCACTTCAGTGGAGGGTGAAGTGATTCATCTCTGCAGCTTGCACATAAATTTGAGTTTGTAAAAAGCGTTTTTTGAGGCTATAAAATAAAAGGGGCAGAAAGCTGTATAAATGTGCAGTATTATTTATTATTAATCAAAGCTAAGCTGTTTACTTACTCAGCATGGACGCTTTATTCATGCAAAGTCAAGTGTCTGGGTCTATTAAACAAAGGCTTTGTGAAGCTAAAGCCTCTGTCCATGGTTCCAAGAGATTCTTCATCCTTCCCATAGATCACTTTGTTGGTCATAATAATGAAACAGCCCTGCTTTGCAAAGTGGACTCTTACGGATATTTAATTCAGGCTGGCCACAAGTTTTCCTTAGCAAATTGGTATTTGAAAATTGTAGTGACTGATCTTTAAAAAGGGTGAAAGAAATGTTAAATCTGATGTTTGCTCGAAGTGGTGACATGTTTGACCTCAGTGAATGAGGTGAAGGTATTTCACACATGTAAAAAGTATCAGTTTGGAGCAATGACAAAAACAGAGAGTTTATTTCTTGTTGAAGGAAAGGAAATGATCTCCTTAATCATTTAGACATCCCCAAGTGTTATGTGGGGAGAATCCACCCATATGCCAGATTAATCAATATATATTGTTGTTGTGTACCTTCGATTAATTTTTATTTATGCTGTCCCTAAGGCAAATGTATCATGGAACCTTCTTGGTGAGATTTGTTCAGAGAGGTTTGCCTTTGACTTTCTCTGAGATAATGCCATTTGCCCAAAGTTGCTTCTTTTTTTTTCACTTTTATCATAGGGACAAAATAGTAATGAAATGTGCCTTTGAATTTATGTGTTCATTCTTTGAGCAGTTGTGAGGGTGTGTATGGTTTGGCTAGAATCCATGACATGGGTTAAAACTTTCCTCTTGTATCAATGACAACTTTCCTGCCTACTATTTGCCCCAGAATGGACACTATCGTTGTACTACCTGTACTGTGTTCCTGATTAAATTAGGGCAGCTGTATTTCTATTGAAACATGCAGACACAAAAATACACACACCATGATGTAATGTATCATTTGACCCACAAAGGAATAAGGGACAGAGATACTTACAAGCTTCTAATACTTTAAATTTGTTAGACAGATACACAGCTTTATTTTATCTATTCTTTTTTTCTCTTTGCCCAACAGGAAGGTGAAAATTACTCCAGCTAAAAACTCTAAAGTTGAATCATACAAGATGACATCCCTTTTTTTTTTGCTGCCAGTTTTGATTTAGATAACAACATTAAAATAAGTGTAAGGCACATCTTCTGCCTCTTTATAAGTACTATAAAATCACCATGTGTATTATAGGACATCATATCTGTTGTCTGAGGAGTTATAGCTGTGATGAAAGTTGATCATTTTATTGCACAGATGGATCTGCAAGGTGAGAGATTTGTGCTGAAACAGTAATTTTATGACAAAATGTAGAAAGGAGCAAGAATTGTTGGGAGTGTTCTTTGTAGCTTGAAAAAGACGTTTTGAGTATCATTGTTGGTTTCACTACATGGAACATAGTGTGTTCCCCAGTGTAACCTAATGTAGCAGTGTGGTCTGCATTTGTATCCACTGGCAATATATCCAACTGGACTCCTATCCTGTCTTTTTGCCTGAATCTGACCTAAAACAAAATATTTCTGGATTTTTCTTTCAACATGAAGATGCTGAAGTTTCTGTCAATCAGACAGAACCTGTGAGTTCAGACAAGACATTTTACTGCTTGAGGTAATTGACATGGCAACCTTTCCTCTCTTAAAAGGAAATAATTATACCACTCTATTCTCCTTTAGTCAGACAACACTTGGAATATCATGTCCTCTTCTGGGCACCACAATTCAATACAGATAATGACAAGCTGGAATGTATCCAGAGTTGTGGTGGTGACCAAACTAATGAAAGGTCTGGAAACTATGCCCTAAGAGGAGCAGCGTAGGGAGTTGGGTATATTTAGCCTGAGGAAGAGAAGGTTGAAAAGTGATGATATCCATGTTTAAATGTTTGAAAGGATGTCATATTGAGGATGGAACAAGCTTGTTTTCTGATGCTCCAGAGTCTAGGACACAGAGCAATGGATTCAAACTACAAGAAAAAAGATCCCACCTAAACGTTAAGAAGAACTTCCTAATATAAAATGCTGTTTGACAATGGAATATGCTGTCATTCAGTGTGGTGGAGTCTCCTTCTTTGGAGGTTTTTAAATAAAGGCTGGATGGTCATAAGTTGAGAGTGTTTTGGTTATAGATTCCTGCATGGCAGGAAGATGGACTTGATGGCACTTGTGGACTCTTCCAACTCTGTGCTTCTGTGATTTTAAACTCACCCGGCTGGTAGTCAATAGCATTTTCAATAGTACCTGATGTCAGAGGCTAGCTTAGGGGGTCCAAGAATGGCTACATGATACATACAGTGGACCCTTGTTATACGCTGGGGTTTGGTTCCAAGATCCCATGTGGATAACAAAATCCATGTATGCTCGAGTCTCATTAAATATAATGACATAGCAAAATGGTGTCCCTTATAAAAATGGAAAATCAAGGTTTGATATTTGAAATTTATACTTTTTTTTTAACATTTTCAAACCATGTATGCTTGAATCCATGTATTTAAAAAATCTGTGTATAAGAAGGACCAAATATAACACTTTTTTCCCTACATGTCATCATGTTGTTTTCTCCTTTTCTGGAAGTGGCTATCTCATTCTGTACCGCAAGTATCTATCTTATTCTGCTTCAGTGGATATTGACAATATAATCCAAGTTTATTTCAACTGAAGAAACCATTGAATCCTGTTGCTAGGTTCTACTGATGTAGGGTCATTGAATCAATTGTTGAAAGATGACTGAACTTGTGTGTATATCCCACAGAAACTATGAATCTATTCTTTTTAGGAAAAGGAATAGGTTTGTGGTCACTGCTTGGTGCTGGGAACATATTTTAAGTATTTTTCAAGAAGGCATGTGTGGTTAGTCTGTACAATTCTGCTCTTTCATTTAATACAGGATAGTCTATTACCTGTTGTAATAAGGAAATTCAAAGAGAATTCATGTTAGGAGGTTATCGTTCTGCTTAAATAATCTGGCTTACCACATCTGAATTCAAGCCTAAAACAGGAGGCAGCTGTGTTCTACCACGAGGATTTTGCTGCCGAAGTAAGTACAGCTCGATTGCAGCCAGGGTCCCAGGTGAGCTTCGGTGGGCATTTTTCCAAGCTGGAAAGCTCCCAGCTTCAAAATAAGGCCACCAGAGCTCACCTGGGACCTGGGCTGCAGCCGGGCTATACCTGCCCAGCGGCTTTGGTAGAAAAATCCTTTCAGTACGACCCAGCTGCCTCCCAATTTAGGCTTGAATTCGGATGAGGTAAGTCAGATTACTCAAGCGGAACAATAAGCTCCTTAGTCTGGAAAATCAGTATGCAAATGGATTGTGTAGACTAACTGAAAGATAGGAGAAGCTTCGGCTTTTGTAGACTTGTGCCTATTCCAATTACTGCTGAGGAAGTAGGCTCAGGTCTACAAAAGCTCATGCTGCCAGCTTCTTTCTTTCAGTTAGTCTCAAAGGTGCTACAAGATCCCTTTGCATATTGTTGTAGTCCAAGCCACTTTTGTACCAGCACAATAAAATCTCAAGAAACCTCCAGTTGCCTGACAATTGTTCTGTTTGTGCAAGGCAGTACTCAGGAAGTAAAATGTACTTTATTGCAGCTGCACTAGAAGCATTCCAGAGATTGTTAGGAGTCCCCAATTTAGAAGTATGTAAACCTAATTAGACTGCCCCCCTCAGCTTCCAAACCATGGGGAAGGGGTTTGTTTTGTTTACCTATTTTGACAGAGGGGAGAGATGCTTAAAACCTCCCAATGCACAGCTGGATTTGGCTTTTTTCCCAGGGCAAGAAGCTGCCTCGATGCAACTTGGGAAATTGGGTCCTCTGGAGGTATTATTCCATTATGATCTGGGGCTCTCCTGGGAGAGAGAATGACATGAGCTCTTTTCTCTGCTGCAGTCCATCTGCATCACTCAGCTTTTATCACCTTTCAAAAGAAATAAAATAAAATAAAATCAGTGACTTGTTCCCAGCATCAGCTATTTGTGAATCTAGTTGACAAACCCTGAGTTCATCAGGTCTCAGTTTGAAACCACACCCACAAACATTTTAGAGAAAATGTGTAAACAACGCATACACACATTTCAGCATAGGAAAGTGGTGAAGTCTCATAATCAAATATCAAAGCTGGGAAGAAAATACAGATAGGACTGGGAGAAATGCAACAAATGTCAGTTTTACATATATTGGGTTATGCACCATATATGTAAAATTTAGTTATACTCTGCACAATTTAAAAAAAATGCTTTTTCTTATCTATTTCCCCCGACTATATGCATTTTCTACATGAACATTTTTGGCACAGTTTTCTTTAATATATCTATATTCCTATAAAATTTGAGATTTGAGAATTGCACTTTGAAATCTGATACTTTTTTTTAGTCTAAAGGATAACTGTGCTAACTGATGGAATATATAGTAAATTCCCTCTGAACAAATGTTGCCAAGAAAACCCCATGATAAGGTCACCTTAGTATTGCCATAAGTGAGAAACAATTTGATGACAAAACAACAGCAATAATATTCTGAAATAACTTATTTGGTTTCCAGTGAGTAACTGAGCCCAATTGAGGAAGGTAGTGTTATTGTATATAGACCTAAATGGCTTAGGACCATGTCAGGTTGTCTTGTGGTCCTCTTCTGTTTCTGCCTGTGCTCGATTGGACCTCTGTAGGTCATCTGTCTTAACTGCCACCATCCATTGATTTGAATCCCCCTTGCACAGCAATGCAATGGAATATTGTTGAGGTTCCTCTTGCACTGTGCTTCCCACTCCTATTTCTGCAAAGAAAACACACAGACTGAGCAAGGCATGTGAAGGGTGTGTGAGTGAGATGTACTTTAAAAGAAAGGCTTTATTCTAAGCAAGACATCAACAGCTGGGACTGTTGTATTTTGGACATATCATGAGAAGAAATGATTCTCTAGAAAAAGACAATAGAGCTTGGCAAGGTAGAAGGCAATAGGAAAAGAGGAAGATCACATTATAGGTGGATAGACTCAAACATGGAAAATACATCTCTAGGTCTGTAAGACTTGAGTGGGGCTCTTGATAGCAAGGTGATTTGGAGGTATCCCATTCATGGGGTCACCATAGGCTGAGGTCGACTTGAGAGTAATTAACAACAACAAGCAGACATAAGGACTGCCTGATCCGATCCTGACCCACCCAGGTTTCAAGATCAGCTGTTGAAGCTCTGATGGAGGTAGAGTCCTGGAGCAGTGTGGTCTGTCAGATCTTTCTGTCATAGTTATCAGCCATAGGTATTTTTAATGTACAGTTGTTAGCTATCCTGAGCTATTGTGAAGAAGATGTGGATAGAAATAAAATCAATCAATATTTTGCTGCTTCCACCACACAAACTAGGTTTTTTTTAATCTGAAAAGGGCTCTGGTGAACAGTAATCAATTTGATTTTGATTGCTGAAATTAGTAGATGTGTATTCATGTGTAAAGCAAGCAAATCAAGCAATCATTATTTCATAATTGTCTGATCTCATGCTTTGGTCTTGATTTTTCTTTTGTTCTTTCTTTTTTTTAAATGCCACCCAATATACAGTATTACACAATGAAATGAATACAGAATGGCTCTTAAAGTTGTCATTGGGGAAATTCTGATAAGAGAAACCCTCTTGTTTTCTTCAAGTATGAATGGAAAGGTTTCTACATTTGGGCATTTGTGTTCACAGTCTCAAGGAGAAGGAGAATTAGCAGTTGGAAAAAAATCTGTCTACAGGGCCCATTACCAGCTGAAGACTATTATTGAAATTAATGGTGTTTTAATTGTACTCTGCTTCATCAGCCCATTTTTACTGTAACAAAAGAAATTATATTCTCTGTGAAGAGGGTTCATTAAGGACTCAACAGTGGTGGCATTAAATTAGCACAACTTTTGAGAGTAAATGGCAGTTGTAGTCTAAATCTATAGCTCAAATTGAGAGGGGGATCAACTACAAGGACTCTACAAAACCATCTTCCACCTGTATACTGAGGGACCAGTGGATCCAAGAAATGATGCAAAGGCAGAAGTCTCCAATTAAAGTATTATTATTATTATTATTTAAAGGGAAAAATCACACAGCAATTCACTCATTCATTCAAGGCTCAGGAAATCAGGGGTTAGCTTGGAATGGATGTTGAAGCAGAACTACAGGTGATACTTACTATAGATGGGGCTTGCTTCCGGATTACAATGGGATGAAGTAGAATGGTACATAGCCTGGTATGGTTGAATGGACGTGCTGGAGCTAGACTAGAGGCCACATTGACATAGTGTCCCCATGAACTCCAAACTAGCACATTGAGGGGAGATTCCCAATGGTTTTGAAGGGCTAAAACTAGCCACAGGGCAAAGGTGTTAGATTGTATGGAGTGAAGTAATCTGGCCTGGCAATATTCAAGGTAAATGGGAAGGGAATTAAGTCGTTGAGATGTCTAGGCAATCATCACTCATTCTTCTGCTTATGGAGGTGATGATGATCCCATTTGCACCTCTTAAACTGCTTTCCTGTTTGGGGATGGGATATTCCCAGTGGCCTTGGTGTGACCTACCTGTCATTGCCCAGGTGGTACTGGCATAATCTATAGGGTACACCTGGGGTCATGCGGAATACCACATGTGTGTGGATGGGGATGAATATTTCCAATCTATTGGCCACCATTATTTTCTATATTTGTTGCCATATTTTAGTTAACACTGGAGATGATTCTGTCTGCCACCATTATTTTCTATATTTGTTGCCATATTTTAGTTAACACTAGAGATGATTCTGTCTGTTCGGATTGTATCAGATCAGTTGGATTTAACATGCATGGGCTATTCACAACATTTTTCTACACACGCCCTGTTAATAATGTACTCAGAATACATTTGTCTAGTATGTACTTTAAGTCTGGGTGTATCTACACTGTATAAATAATGTTGTTCATCACTAGTTTGGGTGTTGTTGTTCCATCTTATGGAATCTTGGGATTTATAGTTTTACAAGGCCTTCTCTGTTAAAAAGTGCTGTTACCTCTCAAACTTACAAATCCCAGGTTTTGTGGGATGGATGCATAGCAGTTAAAATGGTCTCAAACCTCAATATTTCTACTGTGCTGATGCACCTTCAGTGTAATATTTAGTACAATTATAAAAGAAATAAATCTAAATGATTAGAAACACATTAAAAATAAGAAAAGAGAAATATCTTACAGACTTGCTAGTTAGGTAGAGGTTCTCTCTCACGTTGTCTTTCCAATCTGCCAGTACATTGCTGAGTTTGCTGCATTTCTTTTGATGAGTCAACAAAATGATGTAAACAATATGCAAAGAAACAAACATCTAATTGTATATTGTCAGTTAGCTATAACAAAACAGTGACTTGGAACCTCTGCATACTAAATAGATGTTTGAATTAACCAGTAACTGACACATGAAAAAATCAAGTATATGTCATAAAAGCATTGCAGATGCTGAAGAGAGCTGTGTAGTAGGGATGTATGAGGACGCTATCTTCTTATTCCTTCCAAATAAATAGGAATTTAAAAGTTGCCATTGTGTAGTTTTTTTAAAAAAAGATTGCACACTCACATCAATAAAACATACAAAATGAAATCAAAATCTCATTCACTCTGCTTTGGGGGACTTGTTAAACCCCCTTTCTATACTATTACTTCACATAAGTGGACATGAATGGAGAATATTTTTTTCTAGGGGGAAATAATGTCTAGCAATCCTTTTAAAAGGACTGCCAAATGTAATCTATTCTTTTCCTACAATAAAAGCTACCATTTCTAACCTTTGCCATCTATCACTGATGACAACATTGGTGTTTTTTTCTATAGTTTCAAATCTATTATTGGTTCTTGTAACCCATTACAAGATTTTCTCAGCTATAAACTATTTCAGAAAAACTCTCTGAAACAGTTTGAGAGATAAAGTTGAGGTGATGCCATCTGATATCTGCCCAACCCCTTTGAGTTGCTGAGGGGTATCTTCATTTACCTCAGATTACTTCTCCCCTCCCTCTCTCTTTGAACTTGTTCTTCCTCTTTCTCCTTCTCCTCCTCCTCATGGAGAAACACAGACCAAGGTCCTTATCACACATGAGACTGTAACTCTAAACCGAAGCACTTCCGTAGCCCTTCTGTGGTGAGGGGGAGGTGGAGTCACTTCAAATCCAAGGCAATTCACGTGATGAACTATCACACATGAAGAAGAAAATTGTGGTAATTACTGGGTCAAAGCAGAGTGAGTGCACATCGTATTACCACACTGGTGCTTACCATGCGGATTCAAAAATTCGAGTTGGGACCCTTGCAATGCTCAGTGGGGCTCTGAACACATCAAGACCTTTTACGCTTCCAGAGTGAAGAAGGGGGCCACTTCCTGGTTCCAGTTTCACGTGAATACAGCTTCACGTTTCTTCTTCCCTTCTATCTTATTCTATTTTTTACTCTATTTACTCTGATTTCCCCTGTAAGATTTCCCTACATCCCCTAACTGCTTCCTTTGAATGTCCTGATTCCCCCTGTCAGATTTCCCTGCATCCTCCACCTGCTTCCTAAGAATGTATCCGGTTTCCCTTATTCTCCATGCTCCCTAAAGTATCACCTCCCTGAACTCAATCCACTCTCCTTCCCTTTGTAACAGTTGTCTTTTTTTAGGTTGCATCTGCACTGGGGAAATAATCCGGTTTGACTCCACTTTAACTGTCCTGTCTCAGTGCTATGGAATTCTGGGAAGTGTAGTGTTGTGAGACATTGAGCCTTCTCTGCCAGAGAGCTCTGATGCCTCAGCAAACTAATAACTTATTATTATTATTATTATTATTATTATTATTATTATTATTATTATTTTAAAAATAAATTATTATTATTAAGGAATTATTATTATTGTTATTATTATTAAAAATTCTTTCACTGCAAAATAATCAGTGTAGAAGCTGCAGGTTTACTTGGGAGTAAATACTTTGGATCTGAATGAGATCCATTTTGCAGGAGTGCAGAAATGATCTGGTTTCCCTTATTCTCCATGCTCCCTAAAATACCACCTCCCTGAATCCAATCCACTCTCCTTCCCTTTGTAATAGGTGCCTTCTCTTAGGCCCCATTCTCCCTAGCCCATTTGCTCTGGATAGAACTGGGCAGATCCGGTTGCCTCCATACCGAATTTGCCCGGAAAGAAGTTTGTACTACCCTTTACCTTGATCAATGCAATTTGCCCCTCTGAAGTTCACATTTGCAGTACTGCTTTAAAATGGAGCCTCCTTTGTTGTCAATCAATTTCACTTCTGCTTTCGTAAAAGGTGACATATCCCACAATCATTGGCCAACGGAATTGGTTCTTTCCCCCCTCCTTTTTGAAGAAAAACTGGCGGCAGTGTGCACATATTCTGTCAACTTGTCAAATTTAAAAACCTCCAGGTGTGTGTGTGTGTGTTGTGTGTATTTGGGTCATTACAGATTATGGCAGCCCTAGAATGGCCCCATCCTGGGATTTTCTTGGCAAGATTGGTTCTGAGGAGATTTGCCATTGCCTTTCCCCTGAGGCTGAGAGAGTGTGACTCCCCCAAAGTCATGGGTTTCCACAGCCTTCTCTCTGAATGCCAGCCTCTAGCTTTCCCTTTGCTTCCAGCCCAGCATTTCCTCCTCTTTGGAACCTCTTCCTTTCTCTTCCCTTCAAGCTCAATGCCACCTCTGAAGCCCTTGCCTCTCCCCTATGCCATCCTCTTCCCTTCCCGCCCAAAGCATGCACATAATATGTCACAATAATAATAATAATAATACCTAGCAAAAGCATTCACACACTGTATCAATTTGCCAAATTTAAAAGGAAACACAAACATTCACATATTCTGTCACACACACACACAATAATTTTTTGAAAATGCCACTTGCAAAGTGATGTGCCATGTCAACAGCAAACAAATGAAAGGGAAATGTAGCAGAAGCATACACATTCTATCAATATGTATCAACCTGCAGCACAAGCAGTCGCATAATCTGTCAAAAATACAATTACAAAAAGAGAGAGAGAAAGCTGCTTGCAAGAGGGGAGGCATGTTCCACCCTCTGCCCTCCCTCTGATCTAAATCCCTCCCCTGAACTTGACCCAATCATGACCATTGCCAAGTTTACATTTGCTGGCAGCAGGGAAGAAATTGATTTTCCTAAAAGAAACGGGAAATAATCCACTTTTTGAAAAAACGCTCTAAGGGAGATTTGCCCTGGATCGGGTGTGCAAGACCCTAATTCTGATGTGTTAAAACCATTGCCAATGGGAACTTCCGACTTTTAATTTGGTACAAAAGGTCGCCATGATAAGAATCTTTTAAAATAATAATGGAATAGGATTGGCCATTCTTTCCAGTGCAGTTTGTTTCACTTGCTCTGTGAATCAATGTACAATGTAATTTCCAGTGGTAAATACAAAATATTTTGATTGCTTTTTTCACAAAGTGGAAGCTGCCAATACAGGTGTGCCATTACATATATTTCAGAAGCTGGATTCCCCCCCCCCCCCCCCCCCCAAGTTCAGAGCACGATAAATACTCTTAAACTATCATGATTTTCTGAGATGGAAATCTTCAAGTTCCTTTCAATATGCTGAGAGTCTCATAAGCTTTTGTTTTTATGTTTACAGCTCTACACAATAGGCCCAATTTTATGGCAGGCATGATGTTTCTCATTTTTATATCTCCAATAGCTAGGCAGATGGTTTATCCCATATTTGAAGCATTTTTGTTAGTCCTCAGCATCTTGATAATACATTTTTCTCACATAAATTCCTGTCAAGTAAAAAAGAATGAAGGGGAAAAAAATAAAAGAAAGAAAAATAAGAAATGTACAACATCTTGAGATTAAAAATTTATATGCAAGCCAAATGCTTTGGATTTCAATGAATATTGCAGCACTTTTACTGCAATGGCTCCCAGAATCTTGCATTAGTTTACTGAGAAGGTACATCATGGCACTCATTGAGATATAGGGGGGTTTATAAATCATACTTGTTTAAGGAATGTTGGCTGCTTAGGTCTGGTGGAGAAAACAACATATCCCAGTCTTCACTAAAAGTCCACAATTCCCACAAGCATATGCATTTTTAGGGAACAGGACTGTGAGATCAAGGAGAGGCAAGCAACCAACTAAGGCTGGATCCGTACTGCAGAAATAATCCAGGTTGACACCACTTTAAATGCTATGGGTCAATACTATGAAATTTTGAGATTTTCAGTTTTGTGAGATATATAGCCCTCTGTCACAGAGCTCTGATGCCACAACAAACTGCAATTCTATATTATGACAGTTAAATGGATGTCAGCCTGGATCATTTCTGCAGTGCAGATGCAGCCTAATTTAGCCTCCACTTTACCTTCATTGCCTGTTGATCTTCACTATCACTGGCACCAAATTCATTTCTCTCTCTGTTTCCTTCTGTGAAAATAGTTCTCTTTCTTTTGTTATTGGGATATTTTCTTACTGATCTAGATCAGCAAATTGGAAAGGCAGATAAATGTGGGGTGAAAATCAAGATATCAATTGGACCATGGTTTGAACTTCTAACACATTTTACATTTACTCAATGTTTTTTTTTTTAGAAAAAAAATATATTGGAATTAGATATAATTGGAAGGAGGCAGCCTGGATTTTAGTTTGCCATCACAGGAATTAGGTTGTGAAAATAGCATGGGACAAAAACCACATGAATGTAAACCTTGTTTATAGTGTTCCTCTTGCTAAACCAAGCCCTAGCAAAGCCGTTGAGTTTAGATTCTTTTGTTCTGGAAGCATGGCTGCTCTTTGCAACAATTTTCGTTCAGGTTTATACAGATTTTTAGCTCCCAAAGTCTGCTTACTGGTGGCTTACCAGCTTTATTTATATCCAGGCTGAGCAAAGTGCAGTCTTCCAGTTGTTGCTGAATTGCAGGTCCTAATATTTTTTTACCCTTTGCTATGCAGACTAGAATGATGGGAATTATAGTGCATCAACATTTCATAGAATCATAGGATGATATTACTGGAAGAGATGAGGGCCACCTCATCCAACCCCTTCTACGCAGGAATGGATTTAAGAGGCCACACTTGGTGCACCCATGACATATTTTTTCCAGCATCCCTTCTCACGTTTTTAACCTATCACTGGTGAAAGAAATACTAGTCTTCCCATCATAACTATGTATTACCCCTCCTCCCCAATTTCAGTTCCATGTCCGTATGCAGTGTATTTCCTAAGATCTTTTCAAATCTCTGCAAGAGTAGTATCTAAACTCCAAAGTATCTAATGTTTACATTGAAAGCAAGCATAAATGCTAAATAGTTGGATAGTTTTATTTCTTTGCAGCCATACATTGCAGTAGAGATCAGTAGTAAAGGCTTAGTGCAAACTGTGTCAGCTACAGTTGTAACTTGAATATAATAATAATAATAAAATTTTTATTTATATGCCGCCCTTCCTCCGATCAGGGCGGCTTACAACAAGTTAAAATACAATCAATAATACACATAAAATAAAACACACATTAAAACAAACCAACAGTAAAAAGCCCCATAGCCCAACCTCTTGGCCACGAAAGAGGAGGGAGGCCCACAGGATATTTATTCGGGGAATGCCTGTTGGAATAGGAAGGTTTTAAGGTCCTTCCTAAATTGGGCCAGGCTAGTAGACAAGCGGAGCTCTGTGGGCAGCGCATTCCAAAGGGCTGGGGCAGCTGTGGAAAACGTCCTCCGAGAAGTGGAGAGTAACCTAGCCCCAGGCACCTTCAGTAGCTGCTGCTCAGACGTTCTGAGGGTGCGAGGCGGAATGTACGGGGAGAGGCGGTCCTTTAGGTATCCTGGGCCCAAGCCATTTAGGGCTTTATAGGTAATTACCAACACCTTATATTGAGCTCGGAAGCGAATGGGCAGCCAATGGAGATCTTTTAAAACCGGTGTTATATGGCTGGTCCTGGGAGCACCAGTGACCAGCCTGGCTGCCATGTTCTGCACCATTTGCAGCTTCCGAGTTTGGTATAAGGGTTGCCCCATGTAGAGTACATTGCAGAAATCCAATCTCGAAGTTACCAGAGCATGTACAACAGTTTCTAGGTCCCTCTGGGCCAGGTATGGGTGCAGCTGGCGAATCAGCCGAAGCTGATAACAGGTGTTCTTGACCGTCGCATTCACCTGAGCAGTCAGGTGAAGCGACGAGTCAAGAAGCACCCCCAGACTGCACACGGAGTCCTTCACAGGGAGCGTGACCCCGTTCAGGACAGGTGGAATCACCGCCATTCCTGGACCAGGAGAACCTATCACTAGTACCTCCGTTTTCTCTGGATTCAATTTGAATCGGTTTTCCCTCATCCAGCCCATTACTGACTCTAGACAGGCCACGAGAGGAGAGACGCCATCCCCAGTCACTGCATCAGTCGGAGACATAGAGAAAATGATTTGGGTGTCATCAGCGTACTGATAACCCCGCGCCCCATGTCTCCGGATGATCTCTCCCAGCGGTTTCATGTAAATGTTAAATAGCATGGGAGACAGAATGGCCCCTTGAGGGACCCCGGTTTTAAGGGGCCTCTCATCGGAGCACACGTCTCCCAGCTGCACCATCTGGGACCTCCCAGAGAGGTAGGACCGGAACCACTGGAGAGCAGTGCCCCCGATTCCCACCTCTGCCAGGCGTCCCAGAAGGATACCATGGTCTATGGTATCGAAAGCCGCTGAGATGTCCAAGAGCACCAGCAGGGACACGCTTCCCCTGTCAATGCTCATAATCCAATATATGGATTATAGGGTGAGAAATCTATTTCCATGTGTTAGATCCTTTGTTCATTGTATTTGTGATTTGTTTTCCATTGTTGGAGACTTAATGAAGAAAATATAGGAAAATGGGGGGGGGGAGAGGGAGAACCCAGTAATCGCTACAACAAGGAAACAGATAATCAATATATCCCTTAATCAACATAATAAAGTAACACATCTATACATGCTAAATCAAGAAACATTATTTAGAGAAACATACACAGACACAAATGTAGAGCTTAGGATCTATTTTGGGGCGAATGGAAACAACACTACCTATTATTTCCCTCTTTTCTCCATTCCTGTCCCAATAAAGTAGAGCCCACAAATGCACCAAGATGGTGGAAGTCCTTCAAGCTTCTCTGGTGAAAGGAGAGGATTAACAGATACCAACAATCTCTTAGGTGATTCCTGAAATAGGTGGTCAAAGATGGGCCTTTCAGGATCCTGGACAGAGCCAGAAGACAAATATTCCAGTAAGAACTGAATCTCAGCTGAGCCCCTTTATAATCCTTGTCCTTCTTGTATGAAGCTTAGTACTCTATCTTCTCTGGTAGATGTCATGGCAAGTGTTCTGTCTGCACTGGGATGGTGGAATGTGCATCCCTTCAGTGGAACCAGGCCTAGATTTCTTTCTTGGGGATTTTGATCTCATGGATTCTTTTCTTAGTGGTGTGAGGCTTGACAGACCGCCCCGAAAGGGAGGCCTGTAGCTGCCCGTTTTTATGCTGCAAGGAGGACACACCAACCAAATGGAGTGGCCTTTTAGTCCTTGCGCCGGGAGCCATTGGTGCACCATTGGTGCACTCCCATGCACCGATGATGCACACACAGCATGGTGATGTTTGGACACTATGCCGCACATGCGTCATCATGTCGGCCCCCATGTAGACGGGGTTGAGCCATGATGGTGCTGGTGGTGCGTGGTAGGGCTTGGGAGCATGTGGATGCTCCTCATTCCCAAGCCCTAAAATCGGCCCTAGACTATCACTTTCCAGCAGTCTGTAGCGGGCCATTCTTCACAGCAGACTCTCACCCTTTGAGCCTAGTTAGCTGGTGGATTTCATGAACATCACTTTGTATGGGATTTTACCTCCATGGTTCTTTGATCATTCTGTTTCTAGTCAAGTCAGTGCTTTTGTTTCTTTCATTCTTAACAGGCAAAACCTGGCCTATAGATTCATTGATTCATTCCAGCTTGTGTGAGATTTTTTTTTAATGACTTATACCTTTAGTAGCTAGTTCCAAAGAAACATACCACCAGTGAGGAATAGCCCCAAATGTTTTAATCAACACCTGTATTTTATATCTCTGCTCTTTGCTGGATTTTAATGCACCATAAACTTCCATAAAGTTCTCTATTCTCTTGTGGTTTTATGTCATCATAATGGTTTCAGAGTTCATCTTTTATTATAGCAGTTTATCAAATGGGTCGAAAAGCAACCAGCGCCTTGATACGATAGAAATGAAATTCTTTATGCTGTCCAACATTTTCATTCAATAAAATAGCAAAAAAAAAAAAAAAAGGTATGCTAAAGCAATGGCCAACTGAGGAACGAAGCATGGAGTGTAAATGTATCCTTTGCAACTTAGTCACTTGCAGTTTGGGGATGGAAATTATTACCTTGGGAAGAGCCATTAAAAATACCAGATTTCTTACTTTGTAACAAACTCTGTAGGATGTTCTTAAAGCGTTATTCAAGTGGTAAACATATAATTTCCCCCCAATTAAATTTAATAGCTGACTATATTTTTCTTCTGTTTAGATATACAAACTGAATTCCATGTGGCAAGAAGTGGAGTATGTATAGTAGAATATTTAAAACAAAAAAATACCTGTAACATACAAAGAGAGAGACAGTGAAACCCAAACCCCTCACCTAAAAAAGCAAGATGTCATTTCCCTTTGTTGCGTATGCCTCCCCTCTCACTGCTACTAGAATATTCGACATGTCCAATGGATGAAATAACTGTAAGCTTAGAACTATCTTAGATGTGGGTAACGTGTGCCCTTCAAGATATTATTAATTACCCATAATCTTCAGCCAGTATGGCTAATGTCACAGATGGTGGGAGTGTTAATTCAACATTATATAGAATTCTACTTCTATGAGTTAGTTGTTTCACATTGTAGGGGAAAGGAAAGGGAGGCATGTGCTGGAGCTGCTGTTTGTCAGCATACACTAAAAATAATTTTTATTTCCAACCAGAACTATGAGATTTTCCCCTCTCTCTGCCCCTCACTTGCACAGAAGCACAGCTGATATCATATTGCTAATACTATTCCATGCTTCTGTGCAAGTGAGGGGCAGAGAGAGGGAGAAATCTTGTCCTTCTAGTTGGAAATAAAAATTATTTTTAGTGTATGCTATTTGACTTTGTTCTGAAAAACTATATTCTTCCATACCAATTTTTTTTAGAGTTATTTTAATCGATAAAGCACTTATTTTAAAACTTTTTTCTGTTATTTTATTTTAGATTGTACACCACAGGCAGGTTTTATCTCAATTTTATTTTTGATCATTATGCAAAGTGCCATGTAAAACTCATGGTGCTATATAAATAAACTTTAATAATAATAACAACAACAACAACAACAATAATTGTACTGTTACCTAAATTGTAGGGGGTCCAAGAGGGCATTCACCTATTAAAATCAATGGGGAAATTATTTTAACACAATAGGGAACAGTGAGAAGGCCAGAGGCAGATTCTAAAATAGTTTCACAGTGCTTTATAAATAAAGGTTAATAATAATAATAATAACAATACCTTTATTCTCTCACATTATTTTAGAGATATTTTAATCATGTAACATTGTTTTTTTACATTGTGCGTTGCTTGGCAGGTTTTCATTCTTTTTATTCTTATTTTATTTGACCCTGATGTAAAGTGCTGTGCAAACTTTACAGTGCTTAATAATAATAATAATAATAATAATAATAATAATAATAATAATAATAAATAAATAAATAAATAAAAATTTTATTTATATACCTCCCTTCCTGTGATCAGGGTGGTGCACAACAAATCACGACAAATGCAGTACATCATTACATAAAATACAATAAAACTGTTAAAACCCATATTAAAACCAATCAACCAAGTACCATTGCTGTCAGAGGGGGGGAGGATTAGTTGAAACTTGTGTCTGGGAAAGCCAGTCGGAACAGGAAGGTTTTTAATTCCTTCCTGAACTGGGCCAGGGAGGTGGTCGAGCGGAGCTCTATAATAATAATAATAATGGTAGCCTGAAAGCAATTCAGAGGGTAGGGTAATATATTACCAGTTCCAGACACTACTCTCCAATCAGGGGAAGTCTGTAGAGTGGATCATGCCCAAATTGCTACCTAGCAGGGAGTTGGCTAGCAATATTGAGGTGTCTGTTAAATTTCAACATACAGTGCACCCACATCATACGTGGGTGCGTTTACGCGGCTTTCAGTATATGCTGAAAGATGTGCAGAGAGGAAAGGGTGATATGTTCCATAGGGAGTAATGGGGCATGTGCCCAAGATGCCCATGCGCCACCGCACCACCGCCTACACAAGCCCTATTCATTTAAATGGGGATCAAGCATGCACAGAATTTGCTGTCTGGAACAGATCATCCTCGTAAAGCAAGAGTGCACTGTATAAAGTATCATTCCAGATGGCAGTGCCCTCTGCTTTCCAACTTTCCTGGCAGATACCTGGTGCTGTCCTTCAGTCACACTCCTATGTGAGGTGATCATGCAGATTCCAATCTCAAGAGTCTTTCCTGTCTATATGTGCTAGTGCTGTCAAGTCAGAGTCTACTGGATCCCCATATTTGGGCCAACAACCTCCTAGCATTGGGGCACCCTTCTGTGGCTACATGACCAAACATTCCTTTTAATAAATAAATAAATAAATAAATAAGT